>NW_015388201.1:104782-115288 GCF_001527695.2 Protobothrops mucrosquamatus | reverse complement strand
TTTCTGAGATTGTGGATTTGGGGTTTTCATGAGCTGTAAGCCATAATCATCACAGTTATGACACATCACGGCTTGAACTATCTTGCTTTGCATGTAATGAGTCTATCTCATATATTAGGTTCACCTTTTAAGTTGCATTACTGAAATAAATGAACTTTTGCACGATATTCTAATTTTTCGAGTTTCACCTGTATGTACTCTTGTGTGGTTGTGAAGTACTGGCTCAAGGGACAGAATAGTACTTCAAGCTTGATCAACTTTGAATGAGTTTGTATTTGCCGAGCCAGATGGATTGCATCCTGGGTCTTTGAAGGAACTGGCCAAATCTTTTTGTATTATTTTTTGAGAAATCCTGGAGAAAGGATAAAGTGCCAACTTAAAAAAAAAAGTTGAAAGGAAGATTTCCCCCAAATTACAGAACATTCAGTCTATCAATTGTTAGGAAGATTGTTTTCCCCTTTTGTTTAATCCTATGCGATTCTCAGAGACTGCCTGGACAGATCTCTGCAGTTTTCTTGGCAAGATTTTTCAGAAGTGGTTTGCCAATGCCATTCTCTCCTAAGGCTGAGAGAAAGTGACTAGCCCAAGGTCACCCAGCTGACTTCATGCCCAAGGTAAGACTCACAGTCTCCTAGTTTTTCACCTGATACTTTAATCACTACATCACACTGGCTCTTTTTAATGGAAAACAAATTGGTGGTTAAGCACCTTGAAAATAATGTGATAAATAATAGAAGACAAGGTGTACTTGTCAAGAAAAGATCCTGCCAGATTAACTATGTCCTTTTTTGATCAAGTAACTTTCTTAGGAGATAGTGGGAAAACTGAGGAAATAATATATGTTGACTCCAGCAAAGCACTGGACACAGTGTTCTATTGACATTCTAATTTGTAACCTAGCTAAACTAAACTAAGCTAAGTTAAGCTAAGACTAGATAGTTTATCTATGTGGTAAATCTACAAGTGGCTTGAAAATCCTGTTCAAACTGGATCTTGGATCTGGCGCTCATCAAGGATTTCATGCATGAGTTAAACAAAGAGCTGGAGGGAATACTTACCAGACGTGCAGATTACAGTGGTACCTTGGTACTCAACTGCTTTGAAACTCATCAGATTTGCTACTCAACTCATTCTGATACAATTTTTTTGTCTCAGTACCCATGGTTTGTTTTGTACTCAACACAAAAGCTAGATCTTGTCAATGTCAGCTGCCTTGTGATTCACTACATTATTCCTTATGGGAAAAATTTGTTTGATATTCATTTTTGTTACTCATTGCACCTCCCAGAAATAATTAACAATGAGAACTGAGGTACCACTGTATATAAAACAGGGAGGGGGATGACCAATATTTTAGAAGACAGAAATAAAATTAATAATGGTCTTAAAAGCTTGGAGAAGTAGGTTGAACATAATGCAATGAAAATTAAGAGAGAGAAATGCAAAGTTCTTTATGTTTGTGTTTTCTAAAGAAATGAAGGTCAAATACCAGAAAAACAGGTACAGGTTTTTCATCTCAAGAGAAGTCATTTCAGTCAAAGGCTTTTCAAAAGGAATCACTTTCTTCTTACTTGTAAAGTTACTAATGTGTAGAAAACCTACAAAAATATTGAAAGGATGGGCTTGCCTGCCTGCCTATTTACCTACCATCTATCATTGATTCTGGATCTTTTGTGTTCAATAATTTCAAAGCTGATTTCAAAGCTGATTGGGAAGACTTAAACAATTATTTGTTTCACAAATTGCGAGCTTCTGTGCTTTTTATATAATTACATCATTGAGATGCTTCCATATAAAACCTAAAATATTTTCAGAAGGTGAAAGATAGATTAAAAGAAAATTATGAATTGTTTTCTGACTAATGATAAAAGGAGGAGATCATAGCAATATGTTGGTTTAAACTAAGCATGTATAACTTGGGCTCACTAAGTCAGACAATTCAGGGGGAAGCTGAATTATATGTTTTTGAACCCAGCAACGAAACATTTGAACATACCCTATCAATCTGTTTTAAAATTCCTCAATTTGTATCCTATAGATAGATAGATAGATAGATAGATAGATAGATAGATAGATAGATAGATAGATAGATAGATAGATAGATAGATAGATAGATAGATAGATAGATAGATAGATAGATAGATAGATAGATAGATAGATAGATAGATAGATAGATAGAGATTATGTCTGGAGCTGAATAGCAATAAAGAAAAAATTCATTTTATTTTTCAACCAATGCTATTAACCTTGGGAATCTTGTCAAATGGCACTTTGACAGAGCATGATCAAACACCTGAACTTGAAGCATAAAAACATTTGTTCAGTTAAATGGCATTTGGATGTAGAAAGTCAAATTTGCATATTAATTAAACTTTTTCTTGAAAACATCTAGTCTTTTGCCCTTTTTCTAACCCGTACTGATGGAGAATACAAGGTCTTGCCCTCCTAAACCTTTGGGTTATAGCTTGCATCAGTCTTTGCCAGCATACCAGTGGTCAGAGAAGGGACTCCTTTATAAATATGTTTCATCTCCAAGTACATGTTACTAATTACGTACAATTTCAAAATGCACTTTTCAAACGTTTTTTATTTCTTAAGCCAAGAACTGCATCTCAGAAAATATGAAGAAGTCAGTAATTATGTATTTCTGGACAAACCAACTCATATCAGAATTTGCCAAAACAGAGTTCTTCAAGCATGTGTTTCTCTAGGTATGAAATGCTTGAAAGGACATTCCAGACTTTTGTTAATATCATGGTTTAGAAATAAGTATGGTAGAACACATATGATCTGTTCATGTGTAGACCATTGGTAGGAGAACAATGAATGCTCACTATTATTATGAGACAGAATAATATAGCTGCCAGAAGCTATAGGTGTGAAAATATTTCTTCCCCGTAGAAAGACAAAACTATAGATTTTGATGTCATCTGTCCTCAAGTGTTGAAGAACCAACTTGGGAGATCACCCAGCTTCTTTACATGGAATTGAGCACACCATCATAACCTGGAGCTCAGGGATAATTCTAGGTTGCATCTTTGCTTCGAAATCCCACTTAATTTAATTGAACCTGTCTTTCCATCATTCTGAACACGAATCAAGAATTATTATCTAATATGTTGCTATGTATCTAATGCTTGAGGAACCTACAACATTTGCTCCTGCATAGATCTTTGGTCAACAAATATGGAACTTCTCTTAGAAGAAGGAAGACACAAGTTCCAGTTTGGCTCCACTCCGTTTGGGGTTTAGAGTAGACAAAAATGAAGAACAATAGTACTATTGCTTATTTATGCTGGGGTAACTTTGACCAAACTTTTAGAAGACAGAAGTGCTAGGAAATGAGGTGGACTTACCACTACAATTGTAGGAAACATGGCAGCATAAAGATGGCATAGTGCCATCAGTGACACTATCATTTATGATGCATGCTGATAAATTAGGTTGCTTTATGAAGCTACCAGTCTTATTCTGTCATGATGCCAAGAGCATCCTGGGAATCACATTTAGAATTTTTAAGAAACCTCCTTGCTCAAACATGTGTGGTCACATACTTTCTCAACCAACGTAGGAGCCAAAGTCCAAAACATCTGAAAGTCCTTTGGCTGGAAAGATTACGTGAAAGAATGTTTTTCCTTCCCTTCCTGTGACCTTGGGTAAGGTGAATGGTAATCAACAGGGTAGTCTTGGTTTTATTACAGTAAAGAACTAGTCTTAAATCTTCCTAACTGCATCTTTTCAATATGAGAACTTTGCTTGGAGAAGTGGTTTATAGTTAGCTTAGTGAATTCCAAGCAAATTTAATCAAATCTAAATTTTTCTGTTGCAGTGTGGCTAATTTGTGTACCCAAGATAATGGATTCAGTTCTACCCAACTATGTTTCCTTCATGTGTTTCTTATATTGCTGCATTAACCTAAGTAGGATACTCTGAACACAGTCCAGGTTCTTAATAACCTCGTTCCATTTTGGTGTTTCCTGTTCTACAACTACGGAATCTCAAATTTCATCTTGAATTGCAATTTAGATAGAATTTAACAGCAACACTTTGGGGGCAAGGAGAATGAAATAATTTCTCCCCCAACTGAAGTTTTTATCCCTTTTATGTCTTCAGTAATTTTAATTCTTTCCATTTAAGTATTTCCACATTGCATTCTTGAGGCCAGCACTATGATGCTGGGAAATGTAACAGCTCTTTTTAATTCACTCTGAGGGGTGAGGGCACATTGGAATTATATATAGTGATATTTTAGAAGAAGTGCTGACACATAGTTGGCTGCCATGTGACCCTGAACTACAGGAGGGAACTTAATGGAGAATTTTCTTTTTCCCCCCCATCTTTTAAGCGATTTTTCAAATGCCTTTCTATTAAAAGAAGGACAAATGCGAGTAGCCAATTTTTTTAACAAGTTGGCATATTATTTCAACGTGCAAATGGGATACATTTGCTGTCTCCTGAGCATGCTCCAACATTAAAAACTCCGCATTGAGGAATGTCAACAGCAGCTCAGCATATACAACCCTTGGGCTTCAGATCTTAATTATATCTGCTACTGTTTACAGCTTATAATTATTGATGTTAATTTACTGAGTGATGTTACACTTTCTAGCCTGAAGTCATCTGTTTGGCAGATTAATCCACCGATTCCCAGACTGATGTGTTTGATTGTATGGGTTATATTAAAGGAGATTTTTCACTTTTGCTTCGTTTCATCACCATGTCGTACATTGTTTGGGGAGGGAGGGGAGATTGTATAAAGTACTAATGCAGTAAACCCAGGATAAATGATGCATGAGACCTTGGCACAGAAGTCAAAATGAAAGGAGGGTGTGTGTTTACCTAATCAAAGCCTATGAGACAAAATTGTTTCCTCAAGTATGCCATGACACAGAAGTTGCCCAGAGGCATCTGGAGCAGGAGTGGGGGGCCATGATGTGAACTCTGCTATTTACATATTTGTGTGTAAGATGGCAATGCAAATACCAAAGGACAAAACTTGTGGCATGATGTCTTGATTGACATTTTTTTTCCTTTTTGGTATTGTCGTGATTGGGAATGGACATGTGCAAGTATCCAAATCCAGTGATGTTCCATCCACTTCCATCCACATAGAGCAAGGCTAGAACTTTGGCAACTTTAAGACTTCCAGAATTCTGGGAGATGAAGTCCACAGGTCCTAAAGTTGCCAAGGATGGACATCTCTGACATTGAGGATCCTATGAGTGGGGCCCAAGCTGTGATTCTCAGCAATCCTGTTTTGGCATCTTACCTTCTTTTCCACCGCCATCTTGTTCCTCATGCATATCAGGTAGATTCAGTTGAGCCTCAAGTATCAATACATACCCAACACCTATCTAAATTTAAAACAAGGTTTCACTGTCAACTCCTAGGTCTAAGTACTGTATCTTGCTACTATTGCAAATGTTCAGTCTAGCTGAATTTGATATTCATTCAATCAACCAATCATTCAACCAACCAATCATCAGTATTTTTATTTGAACTGGGCCACTCAGCTGGAGGTGATTGGCAGGTGAGCGCAATTGTGCATTCACGGGATCTAGTTTTCATGCTCCTCCCCTTCCTCCAATCCATGGAAAAAATGTCTTTCATGAAACCAAAAAGGTTGGGAACGGCTGCTCTAGGGGGCATCTGAAAATCTAAAATTCAATTTAAAATTTAACAAAATGTTTACACTGCTAATAACAATACAAACAAAGCTTAAGAAAAAGGTTAAAAGACAGGATTTGTTTGTTTGTTTGTTAGATTTATTTCCTGCCAATTTCATTTCAAAGTTTTTAAGTCCTACTCCTCAATGATAACAAAAAGAAGATCCACCTATATGTCAGGTTTTTATATAGTATAGGACTGGCCACAGGGGGAAAAAAGAGTTGGCTGCTGATATTGATGACATATCTATGGAAAATTGTGTAAAAAAATTTCTTCTTTAAAGATGTAAGGAAACAGCACAAATTGCAAGACAGGTGAGCCATTTAAGGCTCTATACGTGGTAATGAGCTCAGTAAGCAACCTATAAGTGGTATTTCTAATTCCTATCTTAGGTATTAAATTTCACCTGATGATAGTTACACAACTGCTTCTGAGACTCTCGGAGCAGCCCTATTCTTAGAGATTATAGACATGTGGAAGAACCATGGTCAGAGGCAGATATTCTTAGCCATCTAGAGAGCATATTAAGCTTATAAGGTATGTATTTTTCATACACTGCATCCAATAAAATTCAGATTCAAGAAAAGTATCACACCTGCCATTGGAATGGAATGCGAATGTAAACAGAGTCATAACCATGGACTAAAATCTGCATTTCAATTTCGGTTTTGTCCTCTTGAAGAAGCAGCTACTATTTTTCTACCACATCTTTAGAAGGCTTTCAAATGTCTTTCTCTTTTCTTTTGGCCATATTTTGGAGCCTATTTTACTGGAGGCGTCACCTGTTCTTTTTTTCTCCTTCACTTAAAATCTAAAATTGGAATTGAAATTGAAATTGAAACTCACCCAGGGCCTCAGACACTTTTCCCCAGTCAAGACACAGTTAATACTGTCTAATTTTTTAGAAAAAATGTTTTTGTCTTTCCATGGTAGATGTTGTGTGTTTGTATTTCCACTTTTTAACCTCCCATGCTCTCTCCAAAGCCTTATTTCCTTAGAGATGAAACAGGAAATCTTGTTTATTAAAATGTTTGCTTGTTTAAGTATAATATTTATAATACTTTATTGTTCAACAGGAAAAACTCCCATTGTGTCTATTGATAAATAAAAACAAGAACGTCCTTGATCACCAGCTTATAAACTAACAAAAATAAATTTAAATTTAATTTTGGAAAGGAAGGTTTTCTTTCTGTCTCCCACTCCCACCCTGACCCTGATGATCTTCTTTGAGAATTTGTTTCTATGCATATCAAATTAATCTCTGCATCTCACTTCCCAAAGAACTAGAATGAGGTATGTGTGTGTATCTAATGTGTTGTACGCAGATCCGTGTCACTCCAATTTGAGAGATACCTCCTACTTTGTCCTTGGTTGAGAAGAAACACTCTTGTAAGCCTGGATTATGTCCCCAGGATGGTCAAACCATTCATCCATCCATCCATTCATTCATTCATTCATTCATTCATTCATTCATTCCGATTTCTCATTTCTATGGCCATCTCTCTCAACAATGTGACTCTGAGCAGCTGAAAATAATTAAAAACACCATACCAACAACAAAATAAATACATAGCTGGCAACTGAAGTAAACAGCAAATAACCACCTTCTCAGCTCTAACTGGTGTTCTGGCCCCCATGCCTGGCAATATTTATTTATTTATAACATTTATTGGCCGCCCATCTTACTGCAGGGTAATTGTGGGTGGCTTATATATGTGTGTGTGTGTGTGTGTGTGTGTGTGTGTGTGTGTGTATGCATATATCTGTATATATGTGTGTGTGTATATATATATATATATATATATATATATATATATATATATATATGTATGTATGTATGTGTGTATGTATGTGTAAATATATATATATAGCGATGTTCTTCCAGGACAGAAAAATCTCTCTTCTTGGGACCTGTCAGATGGCACTATTTATCCCTACCCCTAACCTTAATCCTAACCCTCCACATGGCTCACTGCCCATTCCTGTTTTGGGGAAAGAATATATTTTATCTGCACCTAAACTAAGCCGTAAAGAGTCACATCCAATTTGTGTGAGTTAGGTGGCTGTATAAATTTGTTTAATGAATAAATACTTGGTTTAGGTATTGATTGTTAAAAGTGAAATAGGCATAGTTAATCTATTTCTTTATTTTTAACCAACTCTTTATAAGAATATATCCAACACACAAGAACATTTCATTTTAAAATTCAGTGGAAAAAATCCTGCAGTCATATAAATGACTGCATAATTCATTCTTACAAACATGATATAAAATTTTTAGTAATCGCACTGAGATGAGAAGCATTTACAAGAGGATGAATGTTGAAACCACAACTCTCTAGCTGTTCAGCTCTAGGTATTCTATTGATTCCTTAATAGCACTAAATTAAACTTCCTAATAAAATAAAATGGAATACTTAATTCAGCAAGAGAATTGTACCCTCAAAACTATTAATAGGTTTGTTAATGAAAAATGAACATAATCTAGTATACTTACAATATAATTTTATCCACAAACAATGCAATTGATATTTCTTAATGCCAAGAAAAGATTGTGGCTGGGTTCATACAACCTGCTAAGTGATCATTGTGGTTTAATAAGTTATACAGCTAAGACAATGTAAACATAGCTACTGTTAAGAGAATTACTATAGAGAAAAGAACAGAAAATTAAGAATTAATCTTAAATACAAACTATTTTTAGACTGCAACTATGACTTCATTTTTTTTCTGTTTTGACAGAAACAGAAATGTTGTAAAGCATTCATTCATTCATTCATTCATTCAAGTGCCTTTAAGTCAGTTTTTGGCTCCTGGTAAATGCCTTCTTGGACAAGTCTCTGCAGCTTTCTTGGCTAGGTTTTCTGAAAATGGTTTGCCATTGCATACTTCCTAGGGCTGAGAGAGAGGTATTGGCTCAAGGTCACCCAGCTGGCTTTGTGTCCAACACGAGACTAGAACTCACAGTCTCCTGGTGTCTGGTGCCTAACCTCTGTTCCAAATTGGCTCTCTTTTGTAACTTACAAATATTTATATTTTTTATACATTTTCTAATGTCAGTCTGAAAGATCTTCCTTACTAACAGACAGCAAATTGCAGAGCAGTTGTTCCCACACACACCACTCTGTTCTTCCTTCTCTCTTAGTCTTTTAAGTTAAACTCTGCAGTTTTTTGCTTTTGTGCTTTATTTATGCTTGAACATACATTTTTGTTGTCATAAAAATTTAACCTGCTTCATTTCTCCTGAACTACTGTACTCTAAGAATCGTCACTGAGGGTAAGTGTCTGTTGTTGGTGATGAAAGCAAAAAGGCAGTTATGTCAGTTCCTTATTTCTCCATTTCCAGCAAGGACAGAAAACTCAGTCATTTACCCCAATTTATCCTTCTTACTTGGCAGACCAAAAAAAATAGGAAGAAATGCTAATATTTACATCTATATCCAAGCAAGTCTGACAGAAACTCAACTTTATATCTAGATTCTAAGGAAATATGCATTTTATTTCCCAGAGAACTCACTGTCTGGTTTTTGATGAACATTTATTTCCAAATTCAGACTGGTCTGGAGTATCTCAGAGGCTGAAAATGTGCCTCCTGTTTCTATATGCAAACCTTTCTTTCTCTGAAATGGAAGGACGTTGTGATTCCCACAAGGGACGAATGTCTGCAAAATTTGATAGAGCTTGCAGAGATAGCTAAATTGACGACTTTGATTAAAGAAAAGAACACAATTAATTTTGTTTCTACTTGGAAACTGCTTTTGGACTTTGCGCTTGAGGTGGAAAAAGTGAAACTTTAATTTTGGATTTTGCTGATTAGATAGGTTTGGTATTATAGAAATGACGAGTACTGTATGTAGTATTATATAAAAATTGAGGTTTCATGTTATTACCTTGTTCTATTGTATCAAAAGGTGTAATCCTTTTTTTTTTTCTTTTTTCCCTCTACCCCTTTTCTCTCTTCCCCTTTTCCTCTCCTATTTTATCTTTATTTTCATTTTTCTTTCATTTTATATATTTGTATTATATGCTTTAATAAACTAATAAAATTTTGAACCATGAAAAAAAAAGAAAAGCACCATAAACCTGCATACCCTTTGAATGTCATATCTAGAGTGGGGCAAAAGGACTTGCTAATCTATAAAGAAGAAATAAAAACATGATTTATTTTATTTTATTGTTCAGTATAATTTCAACAACAGCTAAAAGACAATGGTAAAAATATAATATCTTTTTTTATAACAATTTTTATTAGTTTTTCATTTTACACCAACAAGGCTTGAGAACCAACGTGGAGATATGGTGATCCATTAAAAAACAATAACATTATAAATATGCACACAATATTTCTTAAAATTTCCTTCTCTATCTATATAGGACATTATAATCAAATTAATACATTTCTCAAATAAATTCATTCATTAATGTATCTAAACATAAATTCCATTAGTCAATAAAAATTTTCAACAGCTCAATATCTATTCTATACAAACCTATATTTTTTCATATATTTAAACTTAATAAAACTCTCCATTTATTTAAGATATTATAATCAGGTTAATGTATTTCTAAAATCAATTCATTCATTAATATATCGCTACATCTAAATTAAATGCTTAAATATAAACTGACGCTCTCTATCTAGGAAATAGATGAACTTTTTGCTAGTCAGCTAACTAAGGTATGTAGGAAGCACATCACCATAGTAATGGGGGACTTTAATTACCCTGACATCAACTGGGAGACAAACTCTGCACCAAGTGGAAGATCAAACAGATTCCTGACAAACCTAGCAGACAACTTTGTCTCCCAAAAAGTAGAGAAGGGAACTAGGGGATTAGC
>NW_015388201.1:88897-103122 GCF_001527695.2 Protobothrops mucrosquamatus | reverse complement strand
GAGACTCTAGAAAGAGTACAGAGAAGAGCAACAAAGATGATTAGGGGACTGGAGGCTAAAACATATAAGGAACGATTTCTAGAATTGGGTATGTCTAGTTTAACAAAGAGAAGGACGAGGGGGTACATGATAGCAGTGTTCCAATATCTCAGGGGCTGCCCCAAAGAAGAGGGAGTCAAGCTATTCTCCAAGGCGCCTGAAGGCAGGACGAGAAGCAACAGATGGAAACTAATCAAGGAGAGAAGTAACTTAGAACTAAGGAGAAACTTTCTGACAGTTAAACAATTAACCAATGGAACAACCTGCCTCCAGAAGCGGTGAATGCTCCAACACTGGAAGTTTTTAAGAAGAGACTGGACAGCCATTTGTCTGAAATGGTGTAGGGTTCCTGCCTGAGCAGGGGGTTGAACTCGATTACCTCCAAGGTCCCTTCCAACTTTTATTATTATTATTATTATTATTATTATTATTATTATTATTATTATTATTATTATTATTATTATTATTATTATTATTATTATTATTATTTAAATTATTATTTAAATTATTAAAATCTCATTGATACATTTCTAAAACAAATTGGTAAAAATATAATATCTTATTCTAAGTATTTATTTATACATTTAAATCTTTAGGAACAAGAAGCATCCAGATAGTACTAAGATGGTTTTCACCGTTCTTACTAAGACAAAATTTGTGCCCTTGGAAAAAGTCTTCTTTTCCCTTTTATGCCCCAGTTATTTTTCCATGCTCCTACTTAAAACTGGGGGGAATATCCTGATGAACTACTCATCAGCCATAAATCATAATTTGAAAAAAAAAATAGTCATTGAAAACCAAGAAATATAGCTAGGTCAACATGTACTAGCTAACCAACACTGCCAATAAGTAAACTAAAAAAGACTTTTCAGTAGAGTTCTTTTAGCAATAAAATAAATACATGAAAGATTTTGAAACTTGCCATAAGCTGGGGTTTTTTTAAAAAAAAAGAATCAGCAAAAATAACAAAAATGGCACTTCATGATATGAATGCATTTTGCCATTTCCTATTTGCACAATGTCAAGAATGTGACAGTATTTATCAAATGCAACAGTCCATTTGCCTTGATAAAGTATACAGAAGCCCTCAAGGTAAGCTTCACTCATGATAACTTCATCTATACAATTTTCTTGACCATCTAATGAAAATTGCCTTCTTCTAGGAGGGGTTTGTGTTTTTCTTGACCTTCACATCCAGACAAGTGATCCCCCATCTGAGTACTAATTAGGACTGACCATACTTCACTTTGAGAATATCCAAATACAAATGGGTGCTGCTTAAGCTGAGACATATGCATGATGATTAATAATATGAATTAGCCAGAACTCTTCCCCATTTAGTGGGTAAGAATACAGGTAATCCTCAATTTACCACCATTCATTTAGCAATTGTTTGAAGTTAAAATACCACTAAAAAGTGATTTATGACTGGTCCTCAACTTATGATCATCATAGTATCCCGACGGTCATATTATTAAAATTGGGGTACTTGGCAATTGGCATATGTTTATGATGGTTGGGGTATTCTGGGGTTACAATACATGATCACCATTTGCAACCTTCCCAGCCAACTTCTAACAAGCAAATTCAATGGGGGAAGCTGGATTTGCTTAACAATTACACGATTCACTGAACAACTGCAGTGTTTCACTTAACAACTGTGACAAAAAAGTCATAAAACCAGGCACAATTCAATTAATGCTTAGTAACAAAAATTCTGGTGTTGAGGATGTATTTCCTTTCTCCCCGTAATGGTAGAAACGCCTATAAGGAAATGACAATCCACTATCAATGGTGAATTATATAAACTCTACTCAATATCTAGCCAAGGCTCTTTTTTGGATGGTCAAGTACATTGCATATTTATTTCCAAAAACAAGAAGCTAGTCCTCTGCATTGGAGAACTTTCTACTGAGAGGAAGTTTGAATTTTGCCCCAAAGGCTTTCCATGTGAGCTCTCTAGATATTTGTAGAGAGTGCTATACAGTCATTGTGTTTTGAAATTTGGGATTTCACAACACATTATTCATTATCCTGGTGTTTTTTAATTCCAGAACTTTGATAACAAATGCCTCGAGGATCAAAGAACAAAATGCTATCTCAGATCTTAATTGACTTAAAAGTTTGTATATCTGTTTTGCTTTTCATTCCAATTCATTGCCTGATTCATTTTCTTATAATGATTAGTCATCCGCCCACAATCATTTTTGTTTGGCCTCTTGAGATAACTAGCTTTTTAGTTGGTGGTTACCCATTGACCCTAAGTTGATCATTCAGTCATTCCTCTAATTTATTTATTTATTTATTTATTTATCACTAACTTCTATGCCGCCCTTCTCCCCACGGGACTCAGGGCGGCTCACAGCATGTTAAAAAACAACACAAAAAACATTTCCCCTATAAAACCAATTAAAAATCAAATATATTAATGGCTGTGTCATTATTAAAATCTTTAAAAATTGAGATTTATAGAATCTACCACATCAATGGCCAATTCTTTGGACTTTAAAAATATATCTGATTTGATTATAATCTGATTATTATTAAATTATAGTATCAAGATAAAGCAAATCAAATCTTTACTATGGTCAAATCAAAACTTTATTACAGTCATAGACTAGCATAGTATTAACATAGATACCATACAAAGCAGAAATGACTGACTACACTACGAAGCTTAATGAGCAAAAACCCTCATCCATGTATTGATTTCTTTCATTCTGACCTATCTTCCTTAGTCAGTTCTACTAAGAAATGGCTTTTGACGTAGCTACATAAAATTGAGGGTGGGGAATGTCTCCAGGTACTCTAATGTTTCTCAACCTTAGAAGCTTGAAGATGTATGGACTTAAAATTCCAGAATTCCCTAGCAATCAAGTCCATCTTCAGGTTGTCAAGATCGAGAACACTGATCTAGTTCAAGAATACAAAACTATTGTCCCTGTCCTGCTGGGGCAATCTAAAAGCAAATAAGATGTGTCACCCAAACCATTCCTGGATGCATCTCCCTTCCTGACTGTTTAGTGTAATTAGTTTTTCTCCCATTTATTTCAATGGGAAGGAGATCATGCGACTCAAGAACTGGCATACATTTACTTTCATAGTGAGTGGAAGAGGCTGCCAAAAGAGATAATTCAAAGCTTTCCCTTGATCATAACCAACATGTTAACATGTTCAATGGTGAGAAAAGTAAAATTCTACATTTAAGCAAGAAAAACCAAACGCACACATATAGAATAGGTGATACCTGGCTCAATAATAGTAATTGGAAGAAGAATCTTGGAGTCCTAGTGGACAATCACTTTAATGTGAGCCAGCAGTGTGCTGCAGCTGCCAAAAAAGCCAATGCAATCCTACACTGCATTAAACAGAGGGCTAGAATCAAGATTATATGAAGTGTTAATACTACTTTATAATGCCTTGGTAAGACCACACTTGGAATATTGCATCCAGTTTTGGTTGTCACAATATAAAAGGATGTTGAGACAGTAGAAAGAGTGCAGAGAAGAGCAACAAAGATGGTTAGGGGAATGGAGGCTAAAACATATGAAGAACGGTTGCAGGAATTGGGCATGTCTAGTCTAGTGAAAAGAAGGACTATGGTGACATGTTAGCAGTGTTCCAATATCTCAGGGGTTGCCATAAAGAAGAAGGAGTCAACCTATTTAACAAAGCACCTGAAGGCAGGGAAAAAAGCAATGGATGGAAACTAATCAAGCAGAGAACCAACCTAGAACTAAGGAGAAATTTCCTGATGTTAGAACAATTAATCAGTGGAATGATTTGCCTCTAGAAATTGTTTGTACTCCAACACTGGAAGTTTTAAAGAAAGGATTGGACAGTCCTTTGTCTGAAACGATATAGGGTTTCCTGCTTGAGCAGGGAGTTGGACTAGAAGACCTCCAAGGTTCCTTCCAACTCTGTTGACAAAATGTTGCAATTAAGCAGCAATACTATTCTAAAGCAAAATAAGGTTGCCTTTTTCACTCTCTAAAGTTTCCAGATATTTTGCAAGACCAGCCTGAAATAATATAAACAGAAGGCAATACAAAGGGATGGATCACAGAATGAGAACCATCCATATTATACACTTATATGACAAATACATGAGCAAGGCTAAAAAGTGTACACAGAGGGCTTTAAATATAGACCCCAGTTAACATACCATATGGATGTGTTGTTTGGGAAAAAATATTTATAAAATGGTTTTTCCAAATGTTTAATCTACAGCAGATGCGTTTTGCATTCATCTGTTTGGGTTGGCATTGACTGCAGGAGATTTGATTAATCATACAGACCTCCTGTAGCAAAGGAAACAAAGGCTATTATAGGATTCATCTGTTTATGACTAAACAGTGAAAGATTCCTGACTTCATCAAATAAGCATGCCCTCTCCAAAAGGTCTCTGAAATGGAGAGGGTTATGAGTAAGCTACTTTCCATGTTTCATCTTCCTGTCCTGTTCTGGAGACTTGCCCTTCTTTATTTGTTTCAGCAAGAGAACAAATTATTCTGTGTATCACACTTAGTAAATAACACTCAATATGCAAAACCACTATATATCTGATTTTGGGGGTTAATCACAGATGTATTTACTGACTTTGCCTTCCTGAGTACTCAAAAAAAAAATTGGACTCTTTTCATGATTTTTTTTTTAAATATCCAAAACATTTATTGCATTGCATTAAACTTCCTGTTCCATGCAGATTTGTCATGATGTAAAAAGGTTGGTTTCATCTCTAAAACTGTCTTATACTGAGGGCCTAAATATTCCAGATATTGTTGGGTTTCAATTGCCATCCATCCATCCAATATAATTTTTAGCTAATGGGAATCTGAATCTAATAGAAAATAGAGACATTCTTTTGTTGTTGAATGCCATAATTATAACAAAATAACAGAGTTAGAAGGGTTCTTGGTATATAAAGTATATACTTATGCTATACTTATAATGTCTTATCTGTGTTGCTCTTCTCTGCATTCTTAGGCATTATAAAGTGGTATTAGCACTTCACGTGATCTTAATTTTATCCCTCTATTAATGCAGCCTAGGAGTGTGTTGCCTTTTTTGGCAGCTGCAGTGTACTGCTGGCTCATATTTAAGTGACTGTCCACTAGACTATCTGCTATTAACTTTTTAAAAAAATTAGGTCTCAATTATTTTAGTGGTTTGAGAGAATTTTGAGAAATTTTCCTGAATGAATGAATGAATAATAATAATAATAACAACAACTTTATTGTCACTTTGAATGTACACCAATTGGCATACATCAAAATGAAATTTCGTTGCATACAGCTCTCAAAGGGTCACCACCTCCAATATACACTCCTTGTTCATGGCCAGCTCAAGTTTTAAATCATCCATTTTAGTCTCTAGGGAGCGAACGATGGCAAACAGGACAGATGGAAACGGAGCTCCATGTGGATTAGCCCTCAAATTAGCTGATATTCCTGCACAACAACCTTGCCTCCTTTCCTTTTTCTGATCCTGTCTCTTCCACCTTTTCTTTAAAGAGGCCTTGCTTCTTTTTGCCCCTGGAGAACACTGCCCCCCCCACCAACTTCTCCAAAAGCCTCTCTCTCTTCCTCTGGGCCTGCTGACAGCCTCATCCAGTTCCTTCACCCCATAAGCCCTGGGACCTCTCCTCCTCTGCCTCCTCTGGAAACAGCCTTTATATGCAATAGAATCCGTCGCTGGACCAGCAGTCAGATCTTGCTGCTAGCAGAACAATTTTAAGCAGCGCCAACGGCTTTTAACGGTCTCACCAACAGTTCTGAAACAGCTAAAAATTCGCCATGCCAACAAAGATTGTCAGTTGTATGTTACCTTAGTTCCACCATGTTGCTCAAACACATCAAAACCTTCCAGATCATGTGGCCCATATCCCTTAATATCCCTCCCAAAACCTTTCACCTTCAAAAGCCAATGCAGCCGCAGCCGATCCAGGCGCCGCCATCTTAGTGTGATGATCTATTTGTTTGGTTTATGAAGTAGCTAAGGGGAATGTCCTTTGCCTCACTGGAAACATGCCCAGCAGCCTCCAGCCTCCCTGACTTTTCACACCTCCATTAACACCAAAGGAAATATATTGTTGTCATCTGTGTCAAAATCTCTCAGGATAGTAAAGAGTTTTAAATGTGTACTTCCCTATTACAAATCACTTTGTGGTTATTATTCCTTTCTTAATATTATGGAGTTGATTGGCCTGGACCTTAGTTGACATGAACGAAGGCTATTATTACTATATAACTATAATTATTGCTGTTATTCTCACTTGAGACACAAATAGCCTGGCTCAAATTATCATATTTTGGACACATTATGTGAAGATCCAGCTGTCTTGAGAAATCTATTATAATACTGGGAATCATATAAGGAAAGAGGGAAAACAACCAAGGTGGATACATTTGATTACACCAACAATCACTGGAAATCCCGAAAGGCTAGTCTGGGGACAAATCATTGAACTGAACTGAACTGAATAGTTTATTTAGCCAAGTGTGATTGGACACACAAGGAATTTGTCTCCAGTACAAAAGCACTCAGTGTACATGCAAAGCAATAGAACAATAATAACAATAACAACAACAACAATACCAATAAAAGGGAGAGTAAAGAATATAATAGGAAAGATAAATGATAACACTACAGCCACACTACATCAGTTAATAGACATTAGGCACCACTGAGAGAATTAAGTGTTCAGCAGAGTGATTGCACGAGGGAAAAAACTGTCCCTGTGTCTAGTTGTTTGGGCATACAATGCCCTACAATGCTGTCCCAAGCCGAAACAGTTTATGTCCAGGATGTGAGGGATCTGCAGATATCTTCTCAGTCCTCCTTATGATCTGGGCAATGTTGACTGGTTGCAATTGTTCTTTCTGCAGTCTTAACTATTCATTGGAGTCTGTAACCTGTCCTGTTTGATTGCTGTACCAAACCAGACATTCCGAAGAAGGTCTGTCTACGGGTTTCTAAGAATAAAGACCAACTTGTTGACATATAATTAACAATCATTGCTATTATGTTTATTTTATTTACTTTATTTTATTTTATTCCTTTTATTTATTTGTTAAGTGTATATCACTTAGACCCAATGGATTGAACAGAATAGTCTCAAAAACGCTTTTTCACAAGGCAACTGGATTTTCTTGTTGTTCTTTGAAGATGTTTCGCTTCTCATCCAAGAAGCCTTATGAAAAAGCATCTTTGGGACAACTATGACCTGGATGACTGTGAATCTCCATAGACATTGAACACAATAGAAACCTAACCCTAACCCTAAAATGTAATAAGTGTTAGCTTCAACCACAATTTACTCCACATAATGTCACCTCCAGAGAAAACAACAGAATTTGCTATTGATGCTGGGCACACTGAGGATCTAAAAGGGTAAGGTGGATTTTAGGTGGCTTTGTCTTTTCTTGGGATGATCCTTTTCTCTTTTACATAATGTCAGCTGTCCTCTGTGGTACCCAAATGCATTCAGGCACCGGGCTAAAAAGCAGGAGACTGCTCAAATCCCACCTCGGGCACAAAGCCAGCTGGATGACCTTGGGATGGCTCTCAGCACAGGAAGAAGAAGGCAAGGGCAAACTACTTCTGAAAATGTTCCAAGAAAATTTCAAGGGCTAGTTCAGGCAGTAAACAGGAGTCAAGACTGACTCAAAGCCATTTAAAAAAATTGATCCTTAGTTGAGAGGATGAATAAATGTGATACTGATGCTATACTTACATCAGAATACACCCCAGTAATTTTATCAGTCACTGCAAGAAATAGTCATCCGTTTTTTCCCCCAGATGGTAGTTAAATATATCTTCATTAAAGGACTTACTTTTTGTAAAACAAATGCAGCCGTGACTGAAGCCTTTTTCTTATAATTACATATTCCACAAATGTATTGATTGTTTAAGCAGCTTTAAGGAGATATACAAAGAAGTATGATTGCTTATATTTTATGGAAAAATAAAAATACACTGGAGGGGGAAAAGGTTTTGGGAATTTTACAGGAACTTAATTTTCTTGAAACTGAAAAGTCATTGAAATATATAAAACAGAACGGTTGGAATCAAGGTGAAAGATCTTGTAGATTATTAGCCTGTCATTTGAAATAACTGCAACAGTCTAATGTTGCATCTAGTATTAAGATTGCAGGAGGGAAAGATATAGTAATTTTGACTCAATAAATCAGAGGAAGAAAGTTATCAATTTTTAATATAATATAATTTTCCTGCATTTATGCAAAAACTATTTAGCTGCCCTTTTTATGAAACAATAACTACCATTCTATGACAATAAGAAAAGTTCCTGATGAGGATGTTTATCCTATTGAATGATATAAGACATATATTGTATTGTGGGTTTTGCTATAATATACTGAAAGGTTGTAATTATTAGCCTTTTGAAATATTTTTTCTAGTCCAGTGGTGGCGAACCTATGGCACGCGTGCCAGAGGTGGCACTCGGAGCCCTCTCTGTGGGCATGTTCGCCATGCCCCAGAGATGGCAACCGTCCTCCTCAACCAGCTGCCTGCTAACTTGCCGAGGTCCCACGTGGCCAGATGCATCCCAGCATCCATGCGCTTGCTGGCCTTTGTGGGCGGGGGCCGATGGTGTCAGGCAGCAGCCGCCCCGGCCCCTGCCTCACCTTGCCCTGCGACATGGCACCCCCGTCCTGCCTCACCTCACCCTGCAAAACCAGCCTCCTGCCACCAATCCACCCACCAGAGATCCCTGGATCTCCCCCAACCCTGCCCAGCCCCCACAGGCATCCCTCCCCAGGAGCAACATCAAGCTGGCCATGCCCACCCTGGCCACGCCCACCCATCTGCCATGACCACTGTAACCACGCCCACCCAGCGGGCCACACCCACCCAGCGGCCACGCCCACCCGGCAATACATAAGTGGGTTTTGGGTTGAAGTTTGGGCACTCGGTCTCTAAAAGGTTCACCATCAGTGTTCTAGTTTCTTTAATTGAAATCTGAATACCAATGGCTGAAGCATGATAGTCTTTGACAATGGTGCAAGCTTTTTGGACAGTTTTCTTACAATCACAAATATATTAACAATGAGCCTGGCATGAAGACAAGAGATGATATTATTAATTTCAACTATCCATCCTGCTCAATTTCATGTTATAAAAGATCATCTAAAGAAAAGAACTCTGATATGGTTCAAGCCTGAAAGAAGTCTTGTTTAAATATGACTTTTTTATGAGTTTGCCAATATGTATTATTCTGCTCACTTTGTTAAAGTCATTACTGAATATAAACTGCTATTATACTCTGATGATCTCTTGTAATCTATTAATAATTATATGTTTGCTATTTGTCCAACAATCTGATAATTTATAAGAGTATTTAGTCATGTTTGATATACTTTCTAGAGAATATCATGTTTCTATGGAAATTTATAACGAAAAAAGTAAAAGATATAAAAAAGTAGAATACAAATGAATAAATTGGTAATTTACAAATATTGTATATAAATTAAAGTTTTTCAGCATTGCACTAATTGATCATATATCTGAATATACTGTATCACTTAAAAAAGCAAACAAATCAGAGATTGCTTATAAAGCTCTAAACCGAGATTAAATGTCAGGCTGTTATCAGCACAGTATAAAACTTAAATAACATTATAAGCTAAATATACTGCTCAAAAAAATAAAGGGAACGCAAACTCCTTCAGTTCCATGTTAAAATGTTCTCTTTATTTTTTTGAGCAGTATACATTCTTGATATAGTAGAAATCCTTACATGGGGATGTAATCTAGAAATGGGGTACAAGCTTATCAAATTCTATGTGAGACTTATTTTTTAAAGATTCAGAATTATTATGTACTTTCATACAACAAGCGATTATTCACATAGGGATTAAATGTCCTTTCCAATAAGAAACATAGAGTCATCTTAACAGCAGTTAAAAATGGCAGACTGAAAAGGAAATTCAACTTTTAAAATTTGTTTACTCTGGTTATAAACCATTTTCCAGAATTGTTGAGCCTGGCGACACTGCCACCAAATATGAGAAAATAAACTGACCTAGATCAATACATTACAATTTTGAGAAAATGAACTATCCAATGTATCAATCGAAACCAGAGTAATATATCAAGGATAAAAAAAAATTATACCGCTTTTTTCTAAGTGTGGCATTTGGTATACATATAACCTTATTCTTTCGTTGAAATGCCAATTGTTGCATTTCTATTACTACATTTAAATTCTACATCCATTTAATCATACAGACTTTAACTTTTTGGTTTTACTTCACCAATACTTTACAAATAAGGTCCACCAAATACTCAAAGTTATTGTATGATAAGATGTTAAAATTCAGTTAAATTTCTAACTCCTTCCCTTTGCTTTTGCAATTTTTTTATCATTCTTTAAACTATTGAAGATACTTGGCATCAATCAGCGGACTAGGTTTCAACTTGATCATTGGACATATATTCTTCATATATACACATACATACATACATACATACATACGGATGGATATATGTATGTATATGTGTATATGAAGAACATATGTCCAATGATCAAGTTGAAACTTAATCCATGTATACGCGCGCGCACACACACACACACACACATTCCAGAGCCATGGTGGCACAGTGGTTAGAATGCAGTATTGCAGGCTAATTTTGCCAACTTCCAGCAGTTCAATCCTGATGGGGCTCAAGGTTGACTCAGCCTTCCATCCTTCTGAGGTTGGTAAATGAGGATGCAGATTGTTGGGGTCAACTCTGTAGATCTCTTAGAGAGGGCTGTAAATCAGTATATGTCTAAATGCTATTCCTAGTGCTATTCCATATGAACTGTTTTCCCCTGATTAATAGAAAAAAAAAACCACTACCGTGCAAAAAAAGCTAAGAATACAAAATCTGCTGGTTCAGATGAAGAACCCTCTTCATTTAGCATTGTATTTCTGTATTGGCCAATTGTGAAGGTCACATGCAGTGGATAGAAAGATATGCCTCTCATCTATTGCTCCTATCTAGCTGATAGTTGGAACCTGCATACTCCACGCACAGTCCAAGAATAACATCGGTCTTTAAGACCAACAAGCCTTGATAAGCCTTTTCTCCATTAATTTATCCAATCTCTTTTTAAATCCCCCTGATCCAAGTTAGTGGCCACCACCATATCTTATGATAATTAATTCCAAAGGTTAATTATGCACTGTGCTTCTTTTTGTCTGTTTTAATCTCCTTTCAGTCAGTTTTACTGGATGGCTCCTATTCCTTGTCTTTAAAGAGAGGCAGAAAAATTTGTCCCTGACAATTTTCTCCATATTATGCATGCTTTTATACAACACAATTATGTCCTCACACCCACCCCAATCACCTCCTCCTCCTCCTCCTCCCCGAACTAAATGATCCCAAACATTCTGGCCTTTTCAAGCTTCCAATCTTTCCCCTTACACTCTTCTGCACTTTTTCAACTCTGTTCTCATTAAGTATGATGACCAGAATGTACTGAGATGCAGAGATAACATTGAACAAGGGTTTATGTTGTTTTATTGCATTCCCTGTCATTCGTCACATTGTTTTGACATTGTCATTGTACCGCTATTATGAACTCAAGACCTTTTCCTGATTAAAGATGAATCAACCCTTCTCAACTTGTTGGTGAAATTAGAGGGGGGAGTGAGGAGCTTGCCCCAATGTGCATTATGCTCAGTTTTGCTAATCCCATGACCGGTGCATTTACTCAAGAGCCTCTGATGAAGACATTTGAAAACCCAAGTACACAATGTCAAGGGCCTATTGACACTTCCCAAATCCTCTAAAGGTTTGTTAACGCAGGATTCATCTTTGCTCAGTCCATGCTGACTTTCCTTTGGCAAGGTTATTCCTCTATATGCTTAATTATTTTCTTTGATTGCTTGATGCTACTAATTTGCCTGGAACAGACATTAAGCTGACTGGCCTATAATTCCCCAGATTTCCCCTGGGTCTCTTTTTAAAAATTGGTTTGCAAAGAGTCACAACCTGCCCAGAAACTAGGATGCAAGAATTGGACTAAGCTAGAATCGTGAAATATTATGTTTGGGTAATCTACAGTTAGATTCAGAGTCTAAAACTGGTGGAAACGTAATCATTCAATTCCTAACCAAGGATTTAAGGGTTATTAAGTTAGGATCTAATATAGGCAGTTCCAAGCAGGGAATCATTTGCCCCACAGTCAGCCAGATCTTTAGAGTGGATTTGGCAATTTCAACAATCCATCAAGTCCTTCCCAAAGAACCTGGGATAGGCAGATGTTGTCATTTGATGGTGCTAAAGGTATTATTTGTTTGTTTATTTGTTTCCTGGATTCCTATAGTTCATATTCCTGCATGAATAGATGAAACCAAAAGCTCTATAGTCTTCCTTCATTATTCCTGCGACAATCAAAAATAGTGAAAAAAAATCACCATGAATTTAAAGTATCTTCAACCACTTGACACTTGATTGACAGTTTTATTCTGCTGCCAAGTAGAGGAGAGGGGGAATCAGCCCATAATTTGTTAACAATTTCCACTTGTTTTTCCTGTTTTTATTACAACTTTTTCCCCTTCTATTGGCCATTGCAGCTGAGCAAATATTTGGTGATGAACCATTCATTCTGTGGTTTTTTCTCTTTCTTTTGATGAGACAAACTTGGCAATATTAATCAGAAATGTAAACATTTCCTCAAAGCTATGTTTACAATTTCTGATTTATTTTGTGACTTTATGGGTGGAATAGATGATTCTTTAGAATGAGATTGGCCATTTAAATCATTTGATTCTCAGTGTTAAGTCTGAAAGACTTACACACACTTTGACTCACCAGCACTTAATATTCACCCATGCTCTCTTGATCCTTGGATAGGTTTGCATCCTACGTCTAAAGTGTCAGGACTTCCTAGTAAGGCAATCACAAACAAAGATGTCTCTAGAGGAGCAGAGACGATGCATCTGCAAAGCCTGAAAGACCAGCAATGAGCTGTTTTAATGGAACCTCTCTGGATAAGAGGATACGAGTTCATCCACTTGTGCTGCAGGCAGCTGCTCCTCACAAGAAGACCCAGCTGTTGACCCATGGTTCTGAGCACCAGGACGCAAGGGAAGCCATCAAGCTCTCAACTGCAGCAGAGCCTTTGAGGGTACTGGGTGCATCAATCTCACATTTTAAACACACTTAGGTTTACAATAATTACAAATAGAAGAGGTCTTTCAAACCTTTTTTTAACTGCTTCAAAATGCTACCTGGTGAGTAAAATTTCATCCCCAAATAGAAGAAAAATTAAATAGCAGCTTAAACAATTTAAAAAATATAAAATATAAAATATAAAAGAATATAAAATATAAAAGATGGGGAAAGGTAAGGAAGAATTTAATTCAATAAAAATAAATAAAATTCAAAAATAAAATTCAATATTCTGTTATTCTGTTAAAGTTTTAACAATGTAAGGGGCCAGTAGATTTGGAGCATGGGAACTCTTGATAAGATTTTTTAAAAAATACTTTAAAGATTTTTCAAATAATAAATAAAACAAGAACATTAGTAAATAAAAATTATATACACATACAGACACACACACACACACACACACACACATATATATATATATTCAAAATTTTGTGGCTGACAAAGAGTTAAAGGGAGACTAGTATAGCTATTTCAAGCTATACTAGTCTCCCTTTAACTCTTTGTCAGCCACAAAATTTTGAATTTACACTGTTCACAGTAGTGATGTCTGCCTGCAAAAGATGCTCCTAGACTGGAGTGAAACGCAGAACAGATTGCTTTATATTTGGTAGACCGTGTGTGTAGAGCTGGGATGACTGAGTAGAGCTGAGCATTTACTGACTGGATGCCCTTCCTGATGCCTACAGATATTTTGCAGCAGATATTTTGCAGCAGATATTTTCTCGTTGTGCCCTGCAGGCAAACATCTGTTGCTACCTAGGATTGAACTATCAACCTTTGGAGTGGGAGGCAAGCATCTTCACCTCTAGGCCACCACGCCATTCAGAATAAAAATTCTAGACTATCTAGACCCATACCAGTCGGGCTTCAGGCCGGGATACAGCACGGAAACGGCATTGGTCACGTTGGTAAATGATCTCTGGAGGGCCCGGGACAGGGGTTATTCCTCTGTCCTTGTGCTTTTGGACCTCTCAGCGGCTTTTGATACTGTGGACCAC
>NW_015388201.1:87239-88579 GCF_001527695.2 Protobothrops mucrosquamatus | reverse complement strand
CAGACAGACAGATAGATAGAAGACATTCCACTCATCTACTGCCCTTTTGCTTCGATATCAACAGAGTTTTCATCAATAGCTCCTAAATAATGCAGAGAACAATCTTTGCCTGTCTCCAAAGTCAAAAGACAAGTGTGAGTCGCTCAAAGTAGTAGATTAATTTTGGAGTGTATTTTAATCCATGGTGCTTTTTCTACCCTCCAGGGCTAGCAATGACATTGTTAGTAGTGTAGGATTGCAAGCCAGTTAGTGATAAATATGTATTATCATCTCAATCATTCTGAGCAAATTAGGCTTTTAATTGCAAAAGATAATTTTGTTGCAGAGACTAATTAATCTTCAGGAACAATAATAATAACAGCAGCAAGAATAGTGGCAGCTGTTAGAAATCCAGACAAAAGTCAGCAAGAATTATTTTCAGAGAAAGAACTACACAAAAAGAAGAATGGGACTCAAAGCTCTTTGAAATATATTGTGGAGAAGGTACAAATAACAGCACAGTTGCCAGGCAAAAATAAGTATGCTTGTGTTATATTTAGTATATAGAGGCATGTGATGGTAATAAAAAAGCAAAATGATACCAGTCCTCCTTGATCTCTCAATGGACTTTGATACCATTGATTATAGTATTTTTCTGGACATTGAGAGTGGGAGGCATAATATTGTACTAGTTCTTCTCTCCCCCCCCCCTCTGGGATGGGTCCAATTGGTGTTGATTGTGGGGAGAAGTCTAGCCCAAGGCCCTTGCTTTATGGGATGTCTTAGGACTTGGTCTCTCCCCAATCCTATTTAATATCTACATAAGATCATTAGGTAAGTCATCCATCAGTCCAAGGTTAGATATTCTCCATACATCTTAAACTTGGGTCCTTCAAGTGATGCCATCAAAGTTCTATCTCGATGTCTGGAGGTTGTAAGGATCTAGATGGAGAATAGGCTGAGACTCAACCCTCGTAAGACAGTGATTGTGGATGTGGGACCACCTGGATCTGGAAACTTTCCATACTCCAAACACAACTGAGAATACCCCAGTGCACAACTGAGGATCCTCCTATACTCATAGCACCTACTCAAAGAGCTCCATCTTGTTCACTAATTGTGCCTGCTTCTAGACAGGGAAGCCCTACTCACAGATACTCATATTTTGGTCATCTTGCAGTTGCATTGCTGCAATATATTCTACAGTACATGGACCTGTCCTTGATAACCACTCAGAAATCGCAGTTGATCTAGAATGTGGAGATGCAGGTAATTATGACCACACCTTAGTTTGCCCAGATTGCATGTCTTCTTTGTGATCTGCGGTGGTACAATTCAAGGACCTGGTTGTCATTTATAAA
>NW_015388201.1:78343-84435 GCF_001527695.2 Protobothrops mucrosquamatus | reverse complement strand
ATATACTGCTCAAAAAAATAAAGGGAACACAAACTCCTTCAGTATATATATATACTAGGAATAGATGCCCATAGAATCACCTGTATAGAAAAATTTCACCAAAGCTTAACCTTGCAACCTTTTTATTGATTCATTCATACATTCAGTTCCAACTCTGAGTGGTTTGCATTTTAAATCCATGAGCAATAAAATAAGAGTACAGATTATATGCATCTAGAAGAAAACCATACAAACAAAAAATCCTACTGAGAGTCAGTAACCATCCTATCTCAAGATGTGAGAGAAGATCCACATTTTCAGTGCTTTTCTAAACATGATCAGGTTGAGACCCATGGATTTCAGGAAGGAAGCTCCCACTTCCACTAGGTGAAAATGTTTCCATCAATTGATGTCAGGTTAGTTAAAGTCACCTATTATATTGTGCTTTCTGCAAACTTAGCTAATTGATTAGCCAAAAGTTCATCTATTTCCTCTGTTTGATTTGATGGTTTATAGAATATACCTATGGCAATGTCATTCCTTTTTTCTTTTATATTAACCCAAATGCATCCAAGAAGATTTTCATCATTTCCTTTTTGCATTTCTATAGAGATGTAGCTACTTCTTATACTGTATATAATGCAACTCCACCTCCTCTTTTATTAGATCTGTTCCCCTAGTTTTCAGTGGGCAGGGCCCCCCAGCACTTGCAAGGGACTGATACATGAGGCCTGGAACCCGTCTTAGGAGATAGGCAGTCCCTGAAATAATCCTAGCACAACTAATATGTTTAAAGTATATGCGTTCTCTGTTCCAGATAAGGCTTTATGACAGTCTCTCTGACAGCTGCCAGAATTTCTGTTCCAGGAAGACCTCCTGTTCTTCATTGCTAAAAGCCACAGCTCTGATCTCTGTTCTAAATTGATTTTTGGCATTAATTTGAATGAATAGCAGAATAACAGAATTGGAAGGGATCTTGGAGATCCTCTAATCCAACCCCCTGCTCAAGCAGGAGACCCTATATCAGACATGTCAAACACAAGGCCCGGGGGCCGGATGCGGCCCGCGAAGTGGTTTCATGTGGCCCGCAAAGCCATCCTGGAAACAGTGAGGGAACGGCCCCCGCTGCCTTGGCCCTGGCCCAGGCCGGCCAGGAGCCAATGTACAATTTTGCAGTGGCCATCTATGCTGAAGCGCATTCAGTCTTAGTTCCACAAGGCCGTCTAGAAACAGCAAGGAACCAGCCCCTGCCGTGTCGGCCCCACCCCCTGGGTGCATGTTGGGGAGGTGTCACCCTTTGTGAGGAATGAAGAAATGCACCATGCCTTGGCACTTGCCCCAGTCCTACCCCCTTCTGCCAGAGATCCTCAGATCTGTCCCACTTCTGCCGAGGCCCCCACAGGCACCCTTGATGCGAACGATGTAGAGCTGGCCATGCCCACCCAGTAGGCCACACCCACTCCATCTATGCCCACCCAGTAGGCTGCACCCACCCTGGCCACACCCACCCATCCCTCCAAGGGCAACCGCAATGCTGATGCGGCCCTCAATGAAATTGAGTTTGACACCCCTGCCCTATATCATTCCAGACAAGTGGCTGTCCAGTCTCTTAAAAGCCTCCATTGATGAACCACCCACAACTTCTGAAGGCTACTTATTTCATGGGTTAATTGTTCTTACTGTTAGGAAATTTCTCCTTAGTTCTAGGTTGCTTCTCTCCTTGATTAGTTTCCATCCATTGTTTCTTGTCTTGATTACAAGCTTATCCTAAAATAAGATGCTTAGATTGATATTCAATCTAACATACATTCATTGCTGCTTTGTTGAACCAAGGTTTACCCTGCTATTTTTCTGTATATTTGCTTTTGCTTGGAGACAACTAAGAATATAATATATAATTTGGACTGGGTGGATAGTGATGAGTGAAATTAAGGTGATTCACAACCATGATGAGCTGGACTACAGTAGCTTATAAAACATGTTCAGAATGAATCAGCAGAGCTCAAAGTACTGGGCATAATTTCTGCAGGAAATCTGCGGTTCCTCCTCATGGTTGTGATTTTCAGAAACATTTTTAAAACAATTTAATTGGTTTGATGTTTTTAACCACAAAGGCAGTTATCTCACTCTCTGGCATAGCAGGGACATGACTTTCTTGCAACATTCTTCAAAAATAACTCAATCGTTTGAAGTAAGGCTAGTTTCTAGATAAAGCCATTCAAAAACAATTTTTTTTTTGCTTTGCACTGAGCATTGGTGACTCAACTTTTGCAATTTCAGTTAGGCTTAAAATTTGAACTTCAGATGGTAGCATTGTCCAGGATTTTCTGAGTCTAAAAAAATATCCAGTAATTAACCCTGCTGTTTGTCAAAAATGTATTTATTCCTATTTTTCATTTATAAGTTACACAGTAACCTCTACTAGTTTTTCTGACAACTGTCACTCTGAGGCAGGGATGGGCAACTACAGCCCCTCTGCAATCTGTGGACTTCAACTTCCAGAATTCCTGAGCCAGCCACAGGTCTTAAGGAGGCCACAATTGCCCACCCCTGCTCTGAAGGAAGCTCTAGGCTGAGAGAATGACCATCCTGAGCCTTTCATGAGCTTCTATAGATGATTCAAAAATAGGTCTTCCTAATTCTAGTCCAACATCTTAACCACCTTACACTGGCTATCCACATCATTCCATATTTCCTTTCATCTAAACTCTCCAGATCTGAGCTGGGAAAATAATTAGATTTAATTGTGTTTCCTTAAATTTTGAGAGAAACAAACAAGTAAAAAAAAACCTGCTCACTTTGACAAGATTTTTTCTTCCTTCTTTAAAGGATGAGTGTGGTTTCCTCAGGGATATAAGAGTACCAAGGTAGGAGGATAATAGCTTAGGTGACTGCCGAGTACCTATCTTTGAATTCATATCTACTCTGCTTGGTGAGTGGATTGGCTGTGGAGATTTTAACTATTCCATTTCTGTTTGGTGAGAGAGTTTGGGGTGTGTGTGTGTGTATGTGTACAGAGAGCAAGACATTCTTGCAGTGGTAAGAACTATGGTGGTGCTCTAATTTCTGTGATGACCAGATGGCAAGAATATAGGAAAAGAAGACATTTAAGGGTCAGATGATCTAAATCAGGGGTAGTCAACCTTGGCTCTTTTATGACTCGTGGACTTCAACTCCCAGAATTCCTGAGCCAGCTAAGCTGGCTCAGGAATTCTGGGAATTGAAGTCCACGAGTCATAAAAGAGCCAAGATTGACTACCCCTGATCTAAATGATTGTGGGCCCTCAACCATTTTGATCTCTCTCCCCTTTGTCAGCTATCTAGTGTCTTGACTTCTAATTTTTCCTGGATGGTAATATTGTTGGTAAATGCCAGGTTGATTCACAATGGGACCTCTTTCATCCATGACTTGATCTGGCCTGTATTATCAACACATGGGCGATGAGCTCAGTGTTGTGGAGCTGACACAGTTGTGCCTATCTGTTTTCTCATTGCAGCCTCAATCATGCAGATAAGTTGGAAAAGGAGCTGCACGGCACTTACTTTGCATCTAGCAATAGCTGCAGAAAAAGTACATTAGAAATGCAGCATCACCATTTTTGTACATGCTTATAACTTCGATGTTCACACAAAATAGGTGGGACTTGCATTGTGAGGCTGCATCTGCCACCTTGCCTCCCTCTGCAACTCCGAGTTTTCAATCCTCGTGATAAGGGAAAGGAGAAGAAAGTATTTTATTGCCTGAATACAGTAGATGGTTTAAAAACAATGTAAATCAAAGGGAAGGGGTGAGGGAGGGAAAGGGAAAGGGAGAAAATATTCAGATGAAAAAACTCAACACGAAGTCATATGGTGCAGTAGCCCAGTGAATGGTTTTTTGAAATGATACCTGATTCTGTACCCCTTAATCAGCCACAGGGTGACATTCCATCTCCAGTCTATAATATTAAGGCAATAGTGAGCAAGCTGCCTACAGTGATAAGACTGCTAGGTGTGCAAAATACCTTTGTTTGCATCATCACCCACCGATCTTTCATTTGCTCAGGTTTTGCTTCAGTGCAGTGTTGTCTGAGGATTCTTGTTACTGCATCCAAAAAGCCAACGGTGACCTACTTCTTTACCTCAAGGCATAAATTATCAAAGACTAGACCAGATTATTTTGACATTATTATTACTAATATTAGTGTTATTTAAATTTATATCTCCATGGACAGCGGCATCCACAGAGGTCAAAAAAGTTAAGATGGCAGCCACAACCCTGTAATTGAGACCACCCTCATTTCCTATGTGTGCTACGCATGGGATCCATGTAACAACAGGGTGGGTTTCGACTATATATGTTGCCGCCACAATCTTAACTTTTTGCAATGGGCAGAAAGTTCAGCTATGCAAGAAAATGTAACAAACACCATTAGAGATGAAGAAGAAAAACTCCACAATAATATAATAACATAATATTTATTGCTTGCTTGAACCAGTTTCCTGCCTCTTTGCTGCCTAATGGAGGAGTGTAGTGTCTCACGATCATGTTTGAGGCCTGTTGCTGCCATGGGATGGGGTGAGCTCCTGTCACACACTCCAGTTCCTGCTGACCCAGCAGTCTGAAAGCAAGGGACCACCAATAGATTAATGGGTACCACTTCAGTGGGCAACTTCACAGAGATATGAAAGAAGTCCCCAGCTGGGCATCCCCCAGGCAACCGGGATGTCACTGGCAAATCCTTTCACCACAAAAATACTTGGGTGCTTCCTACATGGGAAAAAAAAACCTAATGGCAGGGCTGGCCATGCTTCACTTGGGCTTAACATAGATTGGAAGTGGAGAGGCAGCTTGTGAAAATGGAAAAGGGGTAATGGAACAGGTTGGATTTGAAGAAATATTTGATGGGCATAATAATAACAGTGATATACAAGAAGAGATTTATAATAGGGGGCTATTTGGCCAGGATTTATGCTTCTGGTTCTACCCGAGCCTGCAACCAGAATCAAAGTTGAATTAATATGCATTGCTTCACTCGCAGATGCAAGATCATTCTGTGTGAGCAAGTTTGTGTATCTCCCTCCGAATGGAAAAATAAACGGGCTGCTTCAGTCTGAATGCTGAAAGGGTAGACTTGGAAAATGCACAAATTGAACGAAGAGAATTACTCTGGCTAGACACACACGTCAGTAAGAATTACGGACACAGGGGTGGCTGCAATGCTGAATGCCTGAATGAGAGATTTTTCAAGCTTAACCGAGATGAATTTCAAAGCCTTCAAAATAAACTAAATGGATCTGCCATTTGCTTTATTCAGCTATCCTGTGTGCAATGGAAAGCTTAATATATACACAATAAAAGAGACATAAATGAAACTGACTTCCTAGAAGGGCTGAAGTTGGTGGTTTGTTCATATTTCCAAGCAAGCCCCTGAATAACAAAGCAGTAAAATGGCACAAGGCTGTTTGCTGCCCAGATTCACTGGTTTGATATGGGTGGCTATACAGATTGAATAAATAAATGCAACCACATGGTTTTCTTCTTAGAAAAGATGATGCACAAAGGGTCAGCTTGCCAGATATCCTAATTTGTCACCAGCTCCCTGAAAATTACTTGAGTCTTTGGAAAATGGCTTGTATCAGTTTAAATTTTTTTGTCCATTTATCCCCAGAGCAGCTCTGGGATAAAATCTCTGTCTTGAAGCAGGATCTAGTTGTTCATTTAGAAAAAAAATATATTGCAGGAGCTGGGACATAGTTCCAGCCTTCTAAACCTCTGATATTGTAGTGATACTACAAGAAACATGAGACTTTCAGACCAGAGTTTCTAAGTATAGGGAATTTTTAAGAGAGTTAATGGGGTAAGTTTAGCTATTCTCATATTTTAACTCGTTCCAGCTCACTCAAAATGTTTCCTAATTGCATGGGAGGGAGAAATTGAGGAAGATTTAGAGGGGATGAGAATTTCTTTTCTTTCTGGAGGCCTCTGATTCTCACTCCCACCTTTAAAATTCTGCATTTGCAAAATGTTGTTAAAATCAGTCTGAAAATGGCAATATGGGGCCAATTTGGGCCATATTGAGCCCTGATGGGGCAGTGGTTAAAGTGCAGTATTGAAGGCAAACTCTGCCCAC
>NW_015388201.1:74883-76489 GCF_001527695.2 Protobothrops mucrosquamatus | reverse complement strand
CCACAGAGCTTCATTTGTGTGAGCAGCGGGTGTGCACGCCAGCTGCTCACGCAACTGGGGCTGTGAGGCACCGGGTTCTTCCTCTCACAGAAGTGGAGTGTGAGGTGCTGTGCCCTCCGCTCACCACTCACACAGCCCAGTTGTGAATAGGCCACAGCCCAGTAGTGGGCCGTGACCCATAGGTTGGGGACCTCTGGTCTAAAGGATTATGCCTATCTTGAATTGATATGTGTGGCTTTCAAATATTGAGAAGTTATGGGACCCATCCCATATAAGATACATTATTTGCATGTTCTGCTTCTATCTTTTTACAGTGCAACAGCAAGTTCAATTTATTTAAGTTCCCTCAAGAGACCTTATGTCCATTTGGGGGATTTAAGTATCTCCCTTAATGTTCCTCAGTCTACTTCCTTACTCTAATATACCTCACTGTCATTGGACTTCTGTCTAATCACTGGCTAGTAGTATTTGCCCTCTGCTTTTGTCTTAGTCCTCTGTTCCTTCTTATTGTCAGACATTTTCCAACTGCCATCAGTCAAAAAACATAGCTGACAGCTTTGCTAAAAATCCTTATTGAGATAAAATATACTCTGTCAAAAATGCTCAGGACAAAATGCACATTGTCAAGAGCTGTGATTTATTCAATACATAATATTAATCCTGCCAAGAATCTTAAACAATTCTGCTGACAGACCTCCACCTTTCCAATAGCACTGCAGGCATTGGAGGGTTGGGACTGAAAATAACTTTCTAAGAAACCTTAGAAAGTTATTTGATCGAAAATAAAAATATAACTCTTTAGCTTCTTGGGCTTTCCAAATTATTGTCTAGCACTGATTGATCTGCAGTAATATCTTACTGTAGATAGGCTAGGCAGCAGAAGCAAAGTGTTTCTCTTTGGGGATAAGTCAAAAGAAAAACAAGATTGAAAAAGCAGAAAACAGAATTTTGGCAAGACAACAAAGGGACAAACTACCTATAGGTAGTATAACATAATAACAGAATAAGAATTGGAAGGAACCTTGGAAGTCTTCTAGTCCAACCCTCTGCTATAGCAGAAAACCCTACACCATTTCAGACAAGTGGTTGCCCAATCTCTTCTTAAAAGCATCCAGTGATGGAGCACCTGCAACTACTGGAGGCAAATTGTTCCACTGATTAATTATTCTAAATGTCAGGAAGTTTCTCCTTAGTTCTAGCTTGGTTTTCTCCTTGATTAGTTTCCACCTACTGCTTCTTGTTCTTGACTTGGAACCATAATGGTCTTTTTATTTTTTTTATTTTTTTAATTTATTAAATTTATATACCGCCCTATCTCCCTTACGGGACTCAGGGCTGTGAACAGGCGATACTAAAAACCACAATAATAAATAAATAGTTTCTGTTCTAAAATCAAATTAAATAACGGGCCTGTTCTAAAAACACACCCATACAAAACCCCCCACTGAAACACAATCCAAACTACGCCAGGCCGGCCGCACGGAATAGATGGGCCTTCAGGGCTCGGCGAAAAAGGCGCAGGTCCGCAACTGTACGTAGGTCGGGGGGTAGGTCATTCCAGAGGGCAGGAGCTGCCACAGAGAAGGCTCTCCCCCTGGGGGTCGCC
>NW_015388201.1:62549-73725 GCF_001527695.2 Protobothrops mucrosquamatus | reverse complement strand
TCATGCAGGTAACACCCAAATTCCTCTGCCCGACCCTGCAAAGGGACATCCCGGACCCTCTGATGAAGGAGGGAGCGGGACACCCTAAACAGGGCGGCAGATCGGTTACCTGCAGACGCGATAAGAGCGGAGAAATAGTTGCGTTTCACCGCTCTTATCGCTACTAGGTAAGTCCTTAAATGGGACTTTACCAATTTCCAATCGGATTCGGAGCGGGTGGCCCTCCAATTTGACTTGGAACCATAATGGAGCCTTCCCCTAACAGTCATAAGTCATGATGGTCATAAAGTGGGTCAATGATGTGACTGTCCCAATTTTACAACCTTTTTTATGGAAGTCATTAAGCAAAATGTTCTGCCTTCAGATGCTTTGGAGAATAGCTTGACTCTCTCTTCTTTGTGGCAACCCCTGAGATATTGGAACAGTGCTATCATGTCCCCCCTCATCCTTCTCTTCATTAAACTAGACATACCCAATTCGAGCAACCGTTCCTTATATGTTTTAGCCTCCAGTCCCCTAATCATCTTTGTTATTCTTCTCTGTACTCTTTCTAGAGTCTCAACATCTTTTTTACATTGTGGTGACCAAAACTGGATGCAGTATTCCAAGTGTGGCCTTACCAAGGCATTGTAAAGTGGTATTAACACTTCACGTGATCTTGATTCTATCCCTCTGTTAATGCAGCCTAGCACTATGTTGGCTTTTTTGGCAGCTGCAGGCAGCTGGCTCATATTTAAGCAATTGTCCACTACGATTCTGAGATCCCTCTCGTAGTTATTACTATTGAGCAAGGTACCACCTATACCAGGGGTAGGCAACCTTGGCTCTTTTATGACTTGTGGACTTCAACTCCCAGAATTCCTGAGTCAGCTGGCTCAGGAATTCTGGGAGTTGAAATCCACGAGTCATAAAAGAGCCAAGGTTGCCTACCCTTGACCTATACTATACCTGTGCATTTGGTTTTTGTTGCCTAAATGTAGAACCTTACTTTTTTCACCATTGAATTTCATTTTCTTAGATAGCGCCTAATGTTCAATCTCTCCCTTATCTAGCACCTTAGTGCTGACAGCTAGTTGGCTAGATTCTTTTATAAAGGGCTTCAATAATTCTTCTATGCTGCAACTGTACGAATGGTCCTGATTCTTTATGCATGACAATATGTGACCAATTGTAAGTCAAGGATTACTTATAGTTCTGGTGAGAAGAGTTAGAAGAGTTGAAAGGAGGAAGACAGGCAGCAAGAACAGCCAAAATAAAGAAAAGAACATGATCAGAGAGAATCACAGAAACAGTAATAACTTTTGCTTCAATTATGACATTGCCACAATACAATTTTTGAGCCTCCTGTACTTTCAGTACTTTAATTTGGGTATTATTATTTTTTTAAAAAAAACCAGTTATATCTTGGACTGACGCAAAGACCGGATAGTATCCAGTGTTCTAATATAGCAGTCTATGCATTTCCTGTTTAATTTACTGCAAACTCTGCTGCCTCTATTTCAGTTTGCAATAGCTGAGTACAGTACGCTCATTGTAAATACCACACCGCTCTTCTGTTCTAGCACACAAATCCCCCAAATAAATAATCCTCATGTTTCCATACTGTCATTCTTCTTTTTCAATATATTTTGAAAGACATGTGATTATACCTGAATTGAACTTAAAGATGATTGTGGTTAAAATGCTTGAGAGTATAAAATGGGCATATTTTGTGGTGTATTCTGCCAATGAACAAAGGAATAACAAAATCTTTGTTAAATTAAGAGCAGCAACATTTTGAAAATAAAATCATATTATGCTAAGGAGGTGTGAATCAGTCAAGATCCATTTCAAGATTTGAGATTCAATACTGAAAGACAAGATTTGATGTAATCCAATTAAACATTTGCCTGTTGCCTTTAATATGAAAATATTAGGAAGTTTAAAAATTGTAGCCATTTTACCTCTGGACCATCTAGCATTGAAAAAAACAGGTAACCATTAGCTTTTATCAATATTTGAAATTATGGTAATTGCTTGCATTCTTTTCCTTTAGAAGTTTTTGCTGTTATGGATTGGAAGTAAGCTTTATATCACATTTTACATCTTACTGTTGGCTAACTTTCCAAGCATTGAAATACTGAAATATACTATCTGGTGCTAAATAACAGATTTCCTTTCTTAGAAAAGGACATTTTTCAGAATCTATATTATGAGTTAAGGATCTGACTTCATCCTAAATTGTGCAACACTACGTGATTTAGACTATATTTGGAAGATATAGTTTTCTGTAGACATTTGGTCCATGGATCCATTTCATTTATAGGTAGTTCTCAACTTACAACCACAATTGAGCCCAAAATTTCTGTTGCTAAGTGAGACATTTGTTAAGTGAATTTTTCCCCATTTTATGACCATTCTTTCATGGTTGTTAAGGTTGAGGTTAAGTTAGTAACTTGGTTGTTAAGTGAATCTAGTTTCCCCATTGATTTTGCTTGTCCAAAGGTCGCAAAAGGTGATCACAAGATTCCAGGACACTGCAATCGTCATAAATATGAGTCAGTTGTCAAGCATCTGAATGTTGCTCACATGACATGGGCATGCTGCAACGGTCATAAGTGTGAAAAAAGGTCATGTCACTTTTTACAGTGCCGTTGTAACTTGGAACGGTCACTAAATGAACTGTTGTAAATTGAGGATTATCTTTATTGGTGTAAGGAGAACATAAATTTTCAATTTTACTGTGTTTTACCAAGGAGGTTGATCACATGATTTCGGCAATAGACTGGGTTGTAAAATATTTTCATGAGGACTAACCTTTTATTGAAAAATGAGAGCATTAGTAGACTGAATTCTGAATCGTGTCCCGGAGCTTTTCCTGCATTAATGTAACCTCCCAGAATATGTTTGCATGACAGTCAGACAAATGGAGGACTAGATGTTTGTTTGGGTTTTTTCGTACCCCAGCTGAACACATGCAGACCTTCCTTTTGATCAGAACAAGCTATGTCTTGCAACTTTTTAAAACAAGCATATCACAGGGTGGTGAAGGTATGGTTAGTGTTGCCCTTTTTGAGACACTGCATATTGCATTTGACTTCACATCTAGAGCAGAGAATTAAAAACAAACTTGTTCTAGGAACAAAAAATATTTCACACATTCAAAATGCAATGTGAATTCTTGGGACTTTCCACCTCATTTTTTTTTTTTAACGATTGATCCTGCAGCTGTAATAATAAGGCCATCCTTTTTTTTTTTCTTTAAACTGCTCATGCTCTTTTTCCCGTAGTGAAAACAAATTGGCGGAATAAAAAAATATGGAAAAGATGATGGCTTTGGTTCTAGAGAAGGTATTTCCAGTCTCCTGCTGGTGGCCATGAAACATTCCCCACAGCAGAAAGAAGGACACACACTCTCTGTGATTGTAGACTTCCCCAGAGAAATGAAATATGTCCCTGGGCATTTAAAATACAAAGACATAAGATACTTTTTAATACTGGTATTATAAATGTGCTGATTTTATAGAGAGAAAAGCATTTGGGCAGGGTAATGCATAGTACCTTACTTTCTTCAAAATGCTGCAGATCTGTATATCAAGATGTCCTTACAATGCATGTGTTTCAAATTGAAGCAAATCTTGCAATGCATGCATTGTTTTCGCAGTGATGTCTTGAAGAGCATGGCATCTCTTGCCTTATCAGCAGACTTCAATGCTACCATTGGCCTTGATGAGAGGAACTGCAAATAATTGCTGAACATGGTATCCAAAGGTTACCATAGGCACCTAATTTAAACACATTCCATAGAAACAGAGGTGTGTATATAAGAGAGAAATACAATCTTAAGGAAAGACTTGTATTGGACAATTAATGATAGAGAGAGGGGTGGCATACAAATTTAATGAATTTTTTTTTAAAGAAAACAAACAAGTTACATTTGCATTTTGATCTCCTTCCCAGAGTGTAAAGTATCATCTTAAAGAGGCCGTCTCTTTAATGCTCTAAATTTGTATTCCACGTTATAAGTTCTTGCATTGAAAAAGAATAAATTTCTATTTTAAAAATTGTTTCCCCTTTCTTCTTTACTCATAAATTGTGAACCTTTATAGAACTTTGTCTGTTTGTAGAAGGTTGTCACAGAGAAAAGGGAGTCAATCTATTCTCCAAAGCACCTGAAGGCAGAACAAGAAGTAATGGATGGAAGCTTATCAAAGAGACAACCAACCTCCAATTAAGGAGAAATTTCCTGACAGCAAGAACTGCCATCAGAAGTTATGGGTGCTCCATCAATGAAGGTTTTTAAGAAGAGACTGGACAGCCACTTGTCCAGAATGGTATAGAGTCTTCAGCTTGGGCAGGAGGTTGGATTAGAAGACCTCCAAGATCCTTTCCAACTCTGTTATTCTGTATTCTGTTCCTTCAACAGCCCAGGACAACTAAAAGAAATTCATCCAAAACCAGGAAGCTTTGCTGTTACCAGAGTAACTTGCAGGCAGATCCTGGGTGGGACTGAAGGCATGATAGGTGGAGCAGAGTCAGACATGCCTGAGGATGTAAAACAGGGGTCTTCAAACTTGGCCCTTTTATAACTTGTGGACTTCAACTCCCAGAATTCCTCAGCCAGGCACGCTGTCTGAGGAATTCAGGGAGTTGAAGTCTACAAGTCATAAAAGGGCCAAGTTTGAAGACCCCTGACATAAAAGCTTTCCCCTGTTTATGTTCTTTCCTCTCCCTCTTTGTTTCTGATATTTCTTTCTTTCCTTCTCTCTCCTTTGAAACTCTTGCCAGCTAACTGATCTGAGAGTTTCCAGGAGGATTTTCACCTTCATTTAAGATCTGCAGCTTGTCCATTTGTAAATTAAAAATTACAGCCTATATAAGCATAGCAGTCTTTCCCACCCTGGAAATTAATTCACCTACATTTTCTGTCTAATTTGTATATCATCCCTGTACAATAAACCATTTTTTTTATTACTGATCATACTAGATAGAAGATGGCCGAGGCTAAACAAACAGATCTTACAATTCACCCAAAGACTTCATGCTTTATATCAGGTTCTTCTCCCACTATCCCAAAATGTTTGCTTTCAGGATTTCTTTAAAAGTTCCATTGCTGAACAACCACTAATATGTTTATTTTGTTTCTGAGCTTGACCTTGAAAGCAACAAAAAAAATGCTGCTTCTTGAATTTAGAAAATCTGTGCCACTCATTCAGAACGTTATGACTGTTAGAAATTACAATGTGCATATATTAATTATATGTATTTTTTTAGTGTACCGCTAGCATCACTTGAATGAAAGGACAATTCAGTTTTGCTGGTCACTTCCAATTTTTCCCCCTCTCTTTTGGTTCTTTTCAGGTAATCAATAGAAACCATTTGCAAAGACAATAATCTTTAAAGCTCCAAGTAGAGACTTTGATTTCTCAGCTGTATACATAATGAGTGGTTGCCAAATCTTGTCAAACCATCCTTTGATAAACAGCATAGAATGACATTTTCAAAAAGATGGTAACAAAAAGATTTTGAAGCATTTCAAGTAGAAATTTCTGTTATACTTTATTTTCTCACCCTACCCCCAAACAGAGGTTTTTCCATAACAGTCTTAATGCGGAATATTAAATGCTTATAGCATTTGTTTTTGTTTTTGTTTTTTGTTTTCTCCGCTTGGGTAGTTAAGGCAACAGACGAGAATGCAGGAGATCGGGAGTTCAAGTCTCACCTTAGCCAGGAAAGCCAGCTGGGTGATCTTGGGCCAGTCACTCTCTCTCAGCCCAAATTACCTCACAGGGTTGTTTTTGTAAGGAAAATAAGAGGAGGAAAGTATGTTGGATATGTTCGCTTCCTTGGGTTATTTGTAAAAAAAAATAAATGGCGGGATATTGTCTCAAAGGTGCTTTTTTCAAGAGGCAACTGGACTTTCTGGCTAATAATAATAATAATAATAATAATAATAATAATAATAATAATAATAATAATAATAATAATAATAATAAAGTTGGAAGGGACCTTGGAAGTCATCTAGCCCAACCCCCTGCTCAGGCAGGAAACCCTATACCATTTCGGACAAATGGCTGTCCAGTCTTTTTTGAAGACGTTGAGCTTCTCATCCATCATGACCTGGATGACTGAAAATCTCCACAGACACTTTCATTTTATTAAGTTCATTAAGATTTCATCTCTAAAGGTAGCCCTCGACTTACAACCATTTATTTAGCGACCGTTCAAAGTTACCACAGTACTGAAAAAAGTGACTCATGAACAGTCCTCACACTTATGACTGTTGGGCATTTGGTAAACAACATGTATTTACAGTGGTTGTAGCATCCAGCGGTTACATGACCACCACCTGTGACCTTCCCAGCTGGCTTTGGCAAGTCCAAGGGGGAAATTGGATTTGCTTAATGTCTGTGCAGTAACAGACTGCTGCCGTTGACAACCACAGTGATGCATTGAACAGCCATGGCAAAAAAAGTCATAAAATTAGGCATGACTTGCTTAACAATCACTTTGCTTAGCAACAGAAATTCTGATCCCAATTATCGTCATAAGTCGAAAACTGCCTATATAACCACACAAGGAACTGGCGTTTAAGCCACCTTTCGCTTTTGATTCCTTTGGCTATGAAAAAAAAATATCACAAATTATGATAACCCTCTTATGGACTTTTTGCATAAAAATAATAAAAACAGGGAATTGTGACTTATGGTTTTAATGATTAGACAGGGTAGATTATAGTAAGAAGGGTAATATCGTGTAACTTTAGAGAGACCAAAATATATGTATACTTAGAACTGTTGTGAAGAATATCAGAAGTCGCTTTTTATATATTTTTTCTTTCTTTTTTTAATTTTTCTTTAACTTTCTTTACATTTTTTGCTTTCTCTTTGATTTTTTTATTCTTTTCCTTTCTTGCCATCTATTAGTTTGTGTTAGTTCTTAATCTTCTTATTTAAAAGCTTTAATAAAAATTATATTAAAGAAAATAACACACAAATAGCTTATAAGACATTCCATTGGACCAATCTTTTGCTAAACAAACAAATACATCATAATTAGGCAGTTCAGTTAATAATATAGTATATTTGAAAAAGAAGCTGCTTCTGCATAAAAACATTTAGACAGATAAGATAGTTTACATAGATGACAGACAGACAGACAGACAGACAGACAGACAGACAGACAGACAATTTGTCTGTCTGTCTGCCTGCCTGCCTGCCTGATGGATAGAAGATAGTTTTCCAGTTTTTTTAGAGTCAAAAAACTGAAGAACAGACTGTTACAATTAACTGAATTTCTCAGATTCCTAATTCTTCTCATAATGGATGTTTTGTGCATACTTTTTGAAAGCAGTTTTTCCACAGGAAAATGTCATTTTGCACATGCCTTGGTAGCGCAGTGGTTAGAATGCAGTATTACAGGCTAATTCTGCCAACTGCCAGAAGTTTGATTCTGACCAGCTCAAGGTTGACGTAGCCTTTCATCCTTCTGAGGTTGGTAAAATGAGGACTCAGATTGTTGGGGGCAATATGCTGACTCTGTAAACCGCTTAGAGCACTATGAAGTGGCATATAATTCTAAGTCAGTGGTTCTCAACCTGTGGGTCGGGACGCCATTTGGGGTCGATCGACCATTTCACGGGGGTCGCCAAGCAAGGCTGTCCGCCATTTTTTGTCCGCCATTTTTTCCCCTTTTCCGGCAGGTGCCTTACCTCCCTTGGGCTGGGCCAGCTGGTGGTCGGGCTGCTCCGTCTCTGCCGCTTGTCAGCTACGCCTCGGCCAGGGCAGGGGGCGGAACCACGCATGCACGGTGCTCCCGGGCAGGGAAAGTCCTCGACTTACGACCGGTTGGGTAGTCCTCGACTTACGACCAGTTTAGTCCTCGACTTATGACTGGTTTAGTCCTCGACTTACGACTGGTTGGGGTCGCGGCATTAAAAAGGTTGAGAACCACTGTTCTAAGTGCTATTGATATTGCTCCTTACACTGTACTTTTTCCATAATTTATATTTTTGGGAGTCTCCTTACTGAATTTCAGACACACACTAAAAGATCTAAAATGTAGCGGTTATTCTGAATCTTCCCATTAAGGCAGTGCCTCTGAGAACAGCAAGCTTCTCTAAATATTCCTAATGTCCAATCTAGAGCCAAGGAACACATTACACTTTCCAAACATTACAGTACAATTCAGAGAAGACAGACAACCAAATGGAAACGTTGGCCCAATATTTACATGACATATTTTCTCATTATTCAATATTCAATGCTGAATTCCATCATGTGGCTAATACCACATCATGAAATGGTCATCTTTCAAACTGATGAAGTATTTATAATATTTACCAAGGATGTGTTAATATTTATGTTATCACACCATAACATTAATAACAACAGTGGGGAAAAAAACAGCTTTAGCATGAACAGTTCCAAAACAGTTCAGAAGAAATGTTTGGGCTTTACAGAAGTACAACCTCTTTGTTATTCATTAAAACAGGCCATGATTTTCCATGCTTATGTTCAAGCTTGAACAAAGATGCTGCTGTTTAAACACTCCAAGTTAATTGAGGAGTCCATTGTAGTTTATGCAACTTTGTTCTAAATAAAGGAGGTATATGATAGAAGTAAGTCTTCATCCTGGTTCATCCAAGCCGGGGATAAATAAGTAACATGGCGACTGCTTTGGGAAGAAGGTTACAGTTTATTGCAGAAGCAGAAAGATGGTACTTCAGGAAAGAGCAGAGGAGAGAAGAAAGAGACTGAGCACATGGGTAGAAGGTTTTTATACCCCCTCTAGCCCTGTTTGGAATAGTTTCCTGTTCCTGTGGCATGAACCTTNAGATTTTCTCTTTATCTTCTTGATTGCTCTGGCTTCAACTTTCTGATGGTTTTACATCTGCATTTGTATGGGGCTAGCTCTTGCTTGGGGGCAGGGACTTGGGGACAAAGTTGGTTTCTGCTTTTTAAAATACTTTTGAGGAAATATATTTTTCTCCCCTTTTTAATATTTCCTTCTCTGGGGCTCTGACTTCCCACAGTATATATAAATTAATTAAAGAAAAAAAGAAAATATGATTTTTCTGAAATGTTTCTAAGAATGTATAGCCCCTAATAAGAAGAACTGGACAAGAAAATGTTTATCACAAATTGTCCAACTACTGTTCCCAAAATAATGCTGCGACATTGAAAACCCAATCTCAGTAAAGTTGAATTCTGCCTGTAGCCACTTAATGTGATTAACCTGACTATTGACTTAACCTATATATTAAAGCATAAACTAATGGACATAACATAATGAAATGGGAAGGATTCAGACCGCAAGTGAATCCACAAAAACCCTAATTGAAATTAAAGAAATTTAAGATTAACCAAGTTCTATAATTGTATTTTTAGCTATTCTAGTTAATATATTGGGTGATCTCAAGTGAAAGGAGAGATCAGGAATGGATACTGACCATAGCTTCCTCTGCTAAAAGTGCATTATCTGATAAAGAGATATTTCCTGCCCTTAGAAATTTTTTCTTGAATGAAATTCAAGCCTCCCTGGATTTTTGGGTTGGAGGAAATTGGCACTCCAAATGAATTATCATTCGCAGCTTGGAAGATGCTTATAACGTATTCATTTTAGATATTGTGAGAGATTGTGGAAAGGAATGAAAAGATAGCAGCAGCCAGTCCTTTGACAGCTTATCACATCAACAAAGACTCTGCCCAGGTTGGGAGGAAGCATATCAAAATATTCAGAGAAAACAAGAAAGTCCAGTTGCCTCTTGAAAAAGCACCTTTGAGACAACCATGGCCTGGATGACTGAGAATCTCCATAGACGCAGTGGGGATATAGGATTTTACAGTTTGCAAAATTCTGCATTTACCCCCAAACTAGCATTAAAGAACCCTTACGGAAACCTTATTCTCTTGGTCATGCACAAATGCAGAGATGTCCCTGCCTAGCTATTTATATGAAGAAAAATATATTCTTGATTTTCACCTGTATTATTTTTCTGTGGCTTCCATAAGTAACTCAATAGTTTCTGTTCCCTTTTGTAGAAGATGTGAATTCCTGAACCATTCTTCAACATTTAGCCATTCCAATCCTTCAGAGATTTGACCATGTTTATCAAAAGAGGGAATCCTCTTTTTAGGTATTTGGCTAAAACAAGACCCTTTTATTCCCTATAGCCTCTCAAGCCAAAATGTAGTCTTTCTCCTTATATATAGAATATACTGAACTCAGATTTACAAATAAAGTACAGATACGTTTGAGCTCCACTACTTTTCTGAATAAACACATTATTTGTTCTCAAAATGAGAACACATGAGTATTGCATAACTATTAGCATTACTCTGACCTCTACTGCAAAAAATGCAGCTAATTTAACTTTTCACATGAAACTAATGTTAGCCTCGGACATGGGTTCCACTTGCCATGGACAGTTACTGCTACAATTTCCCTGTGAGGGTTGAAGTTATCCTAAGATAGAGTTCCTTAAGTTCTCTTTTTCCTCTCAGGATCCATTTCCACTTTTAACAATTATGGAGGACCCCAAAAGAGCTTTTGTTTGATTGGATTATGTTTATTAACATTTACGATATTAAAAATAAAAAATGATGCATTGCATCATTACAGTTTCTCACAATTGTTTGATGGGATTTTAATAGTGTATTGTGAACCTTGTGAACGCTAAAGCTTCCTCTTTCCTCTATGTATTCAAGATGGACAGTGATTAATATGTTTATGTTATTTATATGTAAGGGTGTAGGTTTAGACGTATGTTGTATATAGCATTTTTGAATGTGTGTTATGTATGTGTACACCTTTGAGAGCCAGCAACAGAATTTCATTTTTAATGTATGCCAATGTGCCCACAATAAAAAATGACAATAAAGATTTTTCTATCTATTGTTCTTCAACATAGGCTGAACAATATTTTTGATTTCATAGATCCTTGAGATGGTCTGGGGGGCAAGGGGGGTCCTAGGACCACACGTTTAAGAAACACTGTCCTAAGAATTTCAACTCTTTTCTATAAAAAGGACTATAACTCAGAATAAACCTCTTTCTATATATCCTATATTTAATACCATCTTCTGACCAACAAGTGCATAAGCTCTCTACTTCAACTAAGCCACGCTCACTGGCACCTTGACTTAAAATGCCCATGCTTTTTGGCACATTGAGTATATTTGTGTAAAGGCTTTAA
>NW_015388201.1:42978-61047 GCF_001527695.2 Protobothrops mucrosquamatus | reverse complement strand
AATAGAATATATTTGATAAGACGACAACCTAGGAAAACTAGCAATAAATAGCAATGCTATTTTTTAACTTCCTAAAAGCCTGGTAGTCATTGCTCTCCAGATAGATTGCTTGTCTTGAATTGATGTGTAATGTTGAAGGACTTTGCATCCATATGAGCAAGTAAGAAAAACACTGAAGACTAATCATGTTCCCCAAAGAGTCGCTGACACAAATATCAGGCACAACACATTTTTATCTATTAGGAACATCCTGCACTTTTGAGACACTCCAAAAGGGGAGAGAATTCAACTAAGCTGCCCTTAGTAATGGATGATTTGAGAGAAATTGTACTTTATGGGCCTACTGTAAAATCAACTCTGGTTAGAACATCTGGAACATAATGAGGGAGAAAATGCTCATATGGGTGAAGGTTTTGACAAGTTTAAAAGTTTGGGACTGGGAAATACTTCAGTTGTAAGAAGAGAAAGATTTGTGGACTGAAACTGTTAATCTTTTAATGAGCAAGGAACAAGATAATCTTGTATGAATCTGTAATTGGCTGTAGAGTAATCTGGGTGTACAGTCAAATTGGTTGTTGTCCTGCCTCTTAAATCTTCTTTGGTGTTATTATCATTTTTCTGAATAAATATGCTAGATTCTGAAGTCCACCTACACAATTTTAAATAAGAATCCCCTACCTTAATATATACTGTAATACTATACTAACTATTTATTCATACACTATCTTCACATGATGCTTTTTTTTGTAAATTAAGGAAGATGCAGATTAGTTATTTATTATTTATTCATTTATTAATTAAACGTATAAGGTGCCTTTCCCACTGTCAGGTGACTCTGGGCAGCTTATAGCATCATAAAAACAAAAATACAGGACATCAAAATATTAAGACATTAAAACATTGAAAATTAACCCCCCAAAATTAGATGAGAACCACAATACAGATAGAGTGGAGATGGGATATTCTTAGTCCACTAATTGCCCAGAGTCACTCTAGATAATGAGGCATTAGATAGATAGATAGATAGATAGATAGATAGATAGATAGATAGATAGATAGATAGATAGATAGATAGATAGATAGATAGATAGATAACCTCCAGCATTTCCAACTTTAGTGGTACCCATGTCACAGGAAGCACTCTCTGCTAACAGTAAGGATTGTACTAGACACATTTTGTCCTTTATACTTCAAATAAAACCAAAACCCAGATTTTATTCCACGCTTGCTCATAATAGCCTTGGCAAGCTATGATGCTAATCTCAAAGCCACCTTGCAAGCCAACATACAGTTGCCCATATCCCACCTGCTAAGAGACATGCAGTTATTGACATACATTTAAATGAGGGGTCCTTGGTGCTCTCTGAATTCGGTTGTTTTCTTGCAGACATTTCATTACCCAAACTAGGTAACATCATGAGTGCTAGTCACTATGTGTCTATGATGATGTTACCTAGTTTGGATAATGAAACATCTGCAAGAAAACAACCAATCTCAGAAAGACCCATCTTTTCAAGCCTGAGCTACAAATATTCTCCTTTCTTGATACACTTAAATGCTGTGGGGATGTAGAAAAACAATAAGGCTAGAAGTGTGGATGTTGTTGTTGAGGAAATACTAAAATAAGGATGTGGTTTGTTAATGAAATAATTGTAGCTTCACATGTGTGCAGACCACATCTTTGTCTGACATTTGGAGAAGGCTGCTATTGTTCTCCTATACAAGAAAAGTGAAAATGTAGAGGGAGGAATTTTGATGCAAGGATACAAGATGTTTGGGGGGGGGGGGAAGCAGAATTTGGAGTGTTGCAGATGACCCAGTGCCAGGTAGGTGATTTCCAAATATTTGGTCCTGGCAAGTCATTGAGAAATATATGAATAGGAGAAAGAAAGTTAATCAAATGTTGATTAAGAAAACGTGGTATAAAATGAATAAGCTTCAATTGCAAGTTGATTGCTGAATGTGGTACAAGAATAAATGGAATGCTTAATGAATGATTCTACACTGAGCAAGACATAAGACAAAGATGTATGATGCCCCTTTAAATGATTAATATAATGTGAATAAATGTACAAAGAATGTTCATGGCAATGTTATAGAAATGTTGGTGACAGACAGCAATATACATGCATTTTTGTACTCAGATTGTATTGTGTCGTTGGCAGAAAACTTGAATTATTTGTAAATATTAAATAGATTGGATGATGCAACAAGTATATAGCCAAAAACAATATATCAGAGTCAAGATCCTTTTGTTTGACAGGGAAAATGGACTGAATGATTGCAAGTTATACATCAATAGCAAAACAAACAAACAATCAACCCTAGCACTAGTAGATGAAATGATGTACTTTGATAAGAATGTTTAGTAAAGATGGAGACATTGTTGGAAATTTTGAAGACATGAGCATGGTTGTAGAGGAAAGAATGTTCATCGAAAAAAGAAATAATGGGGTGTATAAGAATGCACGTCTACTTTCTTACATGACAATAAAGTTGGTTATATCAGAAGAAACATAACAGGAGATTGGATACTGGGGCATTGAGGTTCTGAAGATAAGTAAGTTATATAAAAAAAGAAATAGGATCATGAATAAAGGGTGCTGAAAGAACATATGTTGAAGATAAAAATGGGTTACCAGAACAATATATATAACCAAACAAATACATGAAGGGTGAGTTAAAGATGGAGAAGAAGGAAAAGACCAAAAAACAGTCATGGTTGGATGAAGTTGATGAGATCCACAAAATCCACCCGAAATATTATTTTGTATTCATATTTTTATGTTTTGATACATATTTTGAAAATGAGTTCAAAATTATTCTCATCAGCACTACCAAATTTTTATTTTTTTAAAAGTAAGCTATCCAAAATTTAGGTAAAATCTGTGCTTCTATTATTACTTTTTATTTCTCTTGGTCTTGGGAAACTACTTCCAAGAATTTTGTATAATTATTTTATAAACATGACAATCTTAATTCTTGCCACTGGCTTTTATAGTAATCTTGTTTGCACCTCTTTAACAGTGTCTGATATTTCGGGCATTTATCTCTCACTGCCTCAACCCTATCAAATGATTTATCCTTTTTAATTTGACTGACTAGCCTAATCAAGTTCCTTTCATGTCTACATTTGTGGTTAAACCGTAAAGTTCTGTTTCCAGACATTTTCCCTTGCCATGGTTTATGCACCAGAGGTTTGAGATCGCCAACCACTTCCTTATACATGATATGTGTATTTTCTGGTTTCCAATAAATGTTACCCTCCTCTGAAGCATTGTTGGTCTGTGGGGGTCCTTGGTGCTCTCTGACCTTGGTTCTTTTTTTGCAGATATCTCATTACCAAACTAGGTAACGTCATCAGTGTACATAATGTTGAACCTAGAACTTTGGCCAAGGGGGCTGCCACTTTGGTCATTTCTGATTTTTTAAAATGCCTTATATGTTATGGCTTTCTTATGCTACATTATTTTTACATGTCCACATTAACTCCAGACCAGTGATAAGTGATCACTTTTTAGTCTGTCTATAATATCAAAACACTAATGATGGGATCAATGAGGGCAAAATGAATATATAATCAACAATGGCTTTCCTTTTATGGTTGACTAATGTAGAGGAGCCCCCAGATTGTCATAGGAAGAGTTGAGGGTCTTGTTGGATGTAAAAAATCTGTGATTTTGGCTTAGCTTCCTCCCTCTCTCTGTAATCTTCTATTATTTTAGTCTTTGGTTCTAATCCCAGCTGAAGGTAGCCACTTCTTGTAAGGACCATTTTAAGTATTTAAATAATAACAGCACCAGCCCTCTAATAACAACACCAGCCCTCTGCTCTCAAATATTCCATATTTCTACAGTAAGTATCTCAGCTTTACTAAATGACTGCCTGTATTATAGTTGGAAGAGCTACAAGAGGTTTTGTGAGATAAAACGCTTGGAATTTCACCTTGAGTTTACATACTTTCTTATCGGCATGCCACACTTTTGCAGGAAACTTAGCTTGTTGCTCTCAAACCACAGCTGATACTGACTCTGTGTGCTTCAGTTAAGAGTCATTTAAAAGCTCCTACCCAATATTTATAAAATAAGTTTTAAAATTAGCCTTAAAATGGCGCTCACATTGGTGCAGCCTCCTGCATCCCAATCTCATGGGAGAATCAGCAAGTATATGAATTCAAAGTCCTTGAAAGTTAAGCATGCAACTAAGGTATTAATTCAGTTTGTTTTGATGCACATGTATTCAACTGCTTCTTGTGAAACTTATCATTTTAAAGAAAAGTGGGGTAAGGGAATTGGCAGTGAAATAGAAAATTCTGTATATTCAAGTAGTTCTTGACTTACAACCATTGATTTAGTGACCATTTGACGTTATAACATCACTAAAAAAAATGACGTATGACCATTTTTCACACTTATGACCTTGCAGCCATCCCCATGGTCACATAATCAAAATTCAGACACTTGGCAACCATCCTGCATTTATGATGGCCGCAGTGTCCCAGCGTTATGTGATCATCTTTTACAAACATCTGCCAAGCAAAGTCATTGGGGAAGCCAGATTCACTTAACAACTGTGTTACTAACAGTTGCAGTGATTCACTTAACAACTGTGGCAAGAAAAGTGAAAAAATGGGGCAAAGCTTACTTAACAACTGTCTTGCTTAACAACAGGAATTTTGGACTCAGTTGTGGGCGTTAGTTGAGAACGACATGTATATGGATGGCCCAAAGTGCATGAATCAGGGAGATCCCATCTCAGAGCTTGCTTCCTGTTGGAATTAATCAGTCTCAACCCATCTAGTGTTCTAAAAATGCTTGACAAGCCTTCATAAAGAACAACTACTCATGAAGTGCTTTTACAGGGATGCTAGGATCATTCCATCACAGTAAAGCCACTCCACCTCCAGAATTCCTTATAGCTTCTAGGGTGGAAGGCAGGAAGAGCTTTTTTGGCCCCACCCCTGGTGCTTAAAGGAAGAAAACTAACTGTCCCAGCAATCAAGGTTTTAGAGACATTTTGACAGGTAATAGGAATCAAGACAGAGAGGCTAGTGTTACAGAGATCTTCCCCCCCCCCCCAAGATATTCCACCAAATGCTCTCTAAATCGGTGTTTCACCAACCTTTCTGGCTTTGCAGACTGACTGGGGAGGGGTTAAGAGAAGGGATGGTTGTGCGCGAGCAGCAGGCATGCATTCACACACAGCTCTGTTTGTGCAATTGGAAGGCATGTGCGCCAACGCTCGCACAAATGGAGCTGCCCGCATGTGTGCACTCGCCCACGGCTTGTACAAATGGAGCTGCATGCACATGTGCGCTTGCCCAACACTTGCACAAGTGGAGCTGCATGCGCATGTTCACCCACCACTTCCACGGCCCGGTTCTGAACAGGCCACAGCCAAGTAGTCGGCTGCGTCCCGGGGGTTGGGGAGCCCTCTATGTTCTGTCCATGGTCAGGCTATGCCTAGTGTACTTCAAACACACAAAAAGAAACCTCAAGTGACAAATCACCTTCTTTGGTAGCATATCCACTGAGCTTATACTGTAGCTTATGAACTACTATTCCAACACGTGTAAGGTTTGGCTCACGGAATTGTATAAAAGACATATGAATATACAGGTTGTCCTCAACTTACAATCATTCACTGAGTGAATTTGGAAGTTACAATGGCACAATGGCCTTCACAAGACTGTTGCAGTATCCCCACAGTCATGTGATCAAAATTTGGCCACTTGGTCACCAGCATGCATTTACAATGGTTGCAGTGTCCCAAGGTCATCTGATTATCTTTGCTGACAAGTAAAGTCAATGGAGGGAAGCTGGATTTGATTAACAACTGCACGATTCAGTTAATAACTGCAGTGATTTGCTTATCAACCCTGGCAGAACAGATAAAATCAGCCACAACTCCCTTGACCAGGGGTAGGCAACCTTGGCTCTTTTATGACTCCTGGACTTTAACTCCCAGAATTCCTGAGCCACTGGCTCAGGAATTCTGGGAGTTGAAGTCCAGGAGTCATAAAAGAGCCAAGGTTGCCTACCCCTGCTCTTGACAAACACCTTTCTTAACAATGGACATTCTGGTCCCAATTGTGGACATTACTCAAAGACTATCTGTAATGGTCAGAAAGCTCTGAATGCCAAATCTTCCAAGGAAAAAAATGTAAGAGAAGTTCTCTGGGGGCAGCCAAAGAAAAAAGGTTAGGAAGGAAAGAAATTCTGAGGTCACCTTGTCACATTTAACCATTTGGTTATGAGCTCCCCATTCTAAAAATTTTTTAAAAAACCACACAGAAACCTAAAAACTATCTTATCTTACTTACGTTCTTTGTGATATCCTTTAACTTCTCAAAAGTCTTTTCTTAAACCACATTTAATCTTCTGAATCTCTTCCTGTTTTCTCCATAACCTGTTTTTGATCAGGCTTTGCTTTGGGAATTGTTTGCCCTGAAGACATCTGGCAAAAAGAAAAGTCTAATACATAAATGCTCCTCTGTCATTCTCTCCCCTTCCCCCAGAAAATCCTCCTGGTTATTGTCCAGGGATATTGTCAAAAGACTGATCCATCATATGTACTTAGGAAAACCATAGTTTACATTCCTCTTATTAATTTGTCAAAGGACATAATTAAAAGCAAAATGACACCAGAATTAAAACAGAAGACACCTTTATTTCACATTTTTGTGTCAAATTAGGGAGGCCTAATGCTTTACTCTTTTCAGCATCGCTGGATATTTTTAAACTTGCCTGCTTTTTAAAAACAGAGCTCTTATAAGACCCATCCAACTCTCTTATTTCAACACCCTTGTACCCGTCAAAAACTATTAACTATGCTTCCGTGTTTAAGAACAATCTTTTCTCTGAACATTTCAGGCGAGTGGATGGAAGATCTAAGAAGGCAATTGTCAATCCTTTGCCCTGATTATGAATTATTCTTCTTAGCTGATGCAATGGCTGTCAAGCTACATGATCAAGACACAAGTAGAACCAAAATTGTGATCTCAGCCTCCTAAAAAGAATATATATTGGTCCAGTTTATGGCTCTGAACTTTGGCTGAAATCTAAACTTTCTCATGCCCTTAGGCTTAGCTTAAATACAAAGTGAGCATTTGACTTCCAGAGTATGCGTCTACTTTAGACATTAATCTTTGCTGGAGAAGAACTGCTCCCTTATTTGTTAGAGGAGATATCTGTATTGTTTCCTACCCATCTTGTTTAGCTCCTATCTAGATCTCCAGTCAGAAGAATGCAGCTGTGGCACTAAATCAGCATTCAAGGAAAAGATAGAAGGATGTGTTTGCCAACAGAAAAAAGGATTGTGGGGACAGTTTGAGGACTCAAAGGAAGACTGAAATTAATGAGTTTGACTTGATCATGCTCCCAATATGTTGTTGAGAGTTTAGTCTAAACTGAGCTCCAAATGAACAGTATTTGTTTTTTGGAATATAAATGCTTGGGTCCCAGTTGCACATCAAACATCACGGTGGATAAATTTGCCTGTTGTTGGAGCAAACTATGGATTCATTCACTTCCCTGGCCTCTAGCTGGCTACTCTATGAAACAGACTCTATGATAAACATTGGTGAATTCAAAAATGGCATTGCCATCATTCTAAGAATTGTGCTCAGTTTATCAGAAGGTGAAGATGTCCCTCTTCAGTGGACACAGTTCCCAATACAGTCCTGCTTTGCTCTCACTACACATAAAGTATAAGGATAAACAATGGAGAATGTGCTGGTTTACCTGGAGAAACCACGGTTCCAGCATGGTCAGCTTTGTGTCACTTTAAGCTGAGGAAAAAGAAGTGAAAACATAGAAGTATTCTTAAAGGAATGGCAGATCAACCACAAATGTTGTCATCAAAAGTGTTGAACTTTGTTGAACGAAAAACATCTATATTTGTCTTACTATGCATCTTTCTTCTTGAATAAAATGATATTTTCTTTGTTAATTTTAAAACCAAAACAATAGCAATCTGCTGGTAATCATTCTGTTTTTCTCTTTAAGTGAGGAAATATCTCTGAAGCAATGACCCAACAGGTCATGGACTGTCTAGTAGACTCTAAATAGCTGTTGACCTTACCCAGCAGGGCTATTGTTAATGTCTTTTTAATATTCTTTTCATAGAAACCAAATTAGTGAATCTGAAAGACAAGAATGTACCCCATGCTGTATTGTGAATAATGGACTATCTTTCTCTCACACATGCACCCACACACAGAAATGCTATAAATTTCCCCAAATCAATTTCTCACAGCCTTACTTCTAGAGGAGTCCAATTAGCCACTTAAAGAAATAATGGTCTCTTAGATTATAACCCCTATTAGCCAGTTACCCACACCAAACTCTCTAAAAATTCCTACCTTGTACCGACACCTGAAGTTCATTGCACAAAACACTCATTTTCCTGAAACCCAAATCCCAATTTTTCCTATTATTACTTTTCCATACTTTTTGCAAATAATCTCTCGGTTAACTTGCCTGATTCATTATGCTCAATTTATGTATTTATAAATAAAAATATGGTACAGATGCATTTACAAGTCTCCAGAATTTTCTCTTCTTGTGGGAATAGAGCCCATGGCAGGTTAAGCTTTGAAGTTCCTACAATTGGGGAAAGTAATGAACCATGCATCAAAGATTTGGTTTTCTTCTCTCAAGTTGATTTGTGAGTTAACATGGAAAGGATCCAAATGCATGTGTCATTTCTTATTGAAAGGAATATTCAGTCATAATCTCCCACCTGCAATCTGAAGTAATGCAGTTGAAGGATATATTTTGAGTCATCAAAATGATGACTGGAGGTGCCAATATGGTCTTGGTGACGGCCAGGCTCCAGGCTTTCAGTGACAATGACACATGCTGCAAAAGAAAGCACCTGCTTCAAAGATCAGATTAATTTCCAAAAATGATTTTGGTCCCATATGGAGCTTAGAGGATGAAGGAACAAACTGAAGCAGTAGACAAGACTCTGGAGGGCTACTAGTTGATGGTAGAGAGTTCCTTCATTCATTTGCCATGTCCTCTGTGTCAACTACTTATGAGAGATTGTGTGTCACCTGTTTTCCAATTTCAAAGATGCTACTGTCCCCCAAATGATTGGGACTCTGAGTTTAACCTTATGGCTTTTGTGTGATCGGGTTGCTGCTTTCTATCTTGAAAATTGGAGCCATAATTAAGTCATAGGTTCATATTGGTTTCAGATGCCCTGCTCAGCACAGTTTTGATGGGTTAATTTTAATGACTACAGTGAAGGTTGAGGACAGATTTCTTTTAGTTGCCCGTTCTATTATTCTACCAATAATTGAGTTGATCTTATAAATTAATACTACCTGGATTTTAGTTATTATTTTTATTAGTTTCCCCTTTTTATATTCATATTATTTTAATTACATAATATGTGCAAACATTATTAAAAGTGGGTGTCAGTGAACAAACTGAGGGCTATTCAGTTCTTATAACACATTGTCAAACCTAATGTCATGGTTCTGATCGACAGAGACAAATAAAGCAGAACTCCGAGACTTGTAAATTCCTAAAAGAACATGTTTATTGATACAAGGTATCGGTACTTCAAAAGTGAAACCAAGTCTGAAGAGATGCATAACAATTCCTCAATACAAAGTTAAGAAATCCCACCCCCAAAGCTATGCAAGCAACTACATATCCCCACTCAGCTTGTTGGGGGGCCTTTCATGAAATGCCTAGCCTGCAGTCTCAGGAGCAACCGATGACCTTGGTTCCCATGAGAGAAAGTCTGAGAGAAAGTCCTGGCTGGCTCAGGAATTCTGGGAGTTGGAGTCCACGAGTCATAAAAGAGCCGAGGTTGCCTACCCCTGACAAACCCCTTCCCTCCGTGCTATGTGGCAACTAGGAATGAGAAGGAAAAAGATGGTTGCAACCATGCTCATTCTAAAATTGACACCTTATTTTGGCTCTGAAGCACTGAACCTTCCTATTATGTGTCCTCCTCCAGGAATTCAACAGGTGTAGTAGGGTTCTTATCTCAATAACCCAAGAATCATTGTCAAATATTGATCATGGTAAGAATACTAATTCTTCTATTGAAATATAAATAAAAGTGTAGATTGCAATAAAAAATTCCTGGTGAAGCAGGGTAAAGTTTCTGACTGTCAGGACAATTTTTTCCTACCTACATCATTCCCCCAGGTCTGGGAATTGTGAATTATTTCTTGACCTGATTCTTACAAGAAGAAGAAGAAGAAGAAGAAGAAGAAGAAGAAGAAGAAGAAGAAGAAGAAGAAGAAGAAGAAGAAGAAGAAGAAGAAGAAGAAGAAGAAGAAGAAGAAGAAGAAGAAGAAGAAGAAGAAGAAGAAGAAGAAGAAGAAGAAGAAGAAGAAGAAGAAGAAGAAGAAGAAGAAGAAGAAGAAGAAGAAGANGATCTTTTTTGCTTATACAGTAACATTCTGAAGTATGAAAAATAAACAAACAAATGAGCTTGAACTCTTAGTAAAGAAAAGCATATTTGATTTAATTGAAAATAGTAACCTGCTGGAATGGCCTCCAAAATTGGAATATGGAAACTGAAGGATTCAATTTGTTCAAACGGAACAAAAGAAATAGAAAAGGGGAGAGGAATGAATACAAGTTGATATTTACTACTGTCATCCAGTGAAAGAAATTTACATGATGCTTTCCAAAAGCAAAACTGCAGATTTTTCAAAGATGTGTGAAATAATTGTATTGAAAGACAAAATCTGCCAAACACGGTCCTTGATCCACCATTCTCAAGCCCACTTCTCTATTTTGCAATAGACTATACAATAAAATCCTAACAGAGTCAAAGCAAATCAATCTTCTGTAAACCAATATATAACCAACCTGTTAATTCCTTCTGCTTTTCTCCATCCTACCTTCTCCACTGGTATCATATTTTCAAAACTTAAATTAGGGCTTAGAACAAAAGCCCATGAAGATGAGTGAGCTGGACCAGTTTCCATTAATCGTTTACATGTGTTCCTCCCTTTTCCCCCCTTTATTTTCTGTGACTTCCCTTTTCATTGCTCTATTAGATTAGCCACATTGTGGGGCAATTTATGATAGTCATATGTTATGTATCAGCCTTAATTGTTCCTTCTGCCTTTCATCATGTCATCATATTTCAATCGCAGCCCATGATTAATAGTTATTCTTTGGAGGCACACAGCTTGTCTTCAGTTGTTGCATTGCCTCAAACACCCATATGTCTTGGCTTAGTTTTTACAATTCTCTGTCATTATTCTGCTTGAATTAATGTGACAGACTCCACTATTGTGGTGGATGGTAAGGGTGTGTCTTTTTCACTATGAAACCCAGGTTGATGAGAACTGAGTATCAGACTACAAAATGCATTCCAAAACATTTGGCTCTGCAGCTGGAACAGGGTGATCCTATGAAAAAAAAAACCAAAACCAAGCCTAAAGCTGACATTTTACATCATTATACAATTGCTTTTTAACAAATCATCAATATTCTTTTATCAGCCATTGAAGCACATTTTTTACACAACTGCCAGGCGTAAGTAAATAGAAATGTTGGCACAAGGATTTAATTCTGTTGCCATTTTTGTGAGACTTCCCTTGTTTGGAATTCTGCAGTGAAAATCAAGTTACCCTTTTCAAGAGTCCTGACTCTGGGAAACTGTTTGATGTATCCCAAAAGTGTTTTTTCAAAAGGCAGAGCTGAAGAAGCTTCTTGGATGAGAAGTGAAACATCTTCAAGGAAAAACAAAGTCCGGTTGCCTTTTGAAAAAAAAGCACTTTTGGGATAGCCAAGACCTGGATGACTGAGAATCTCCATAGACATGTTTGATGTATCACATTTCAGAAACTCTCTCTGGATCTTTTTGCACATGAATTTTTTTTCAGGCTTTCAGGCTTTCAGGTGAAATCCTCACCTCTTGTCATTCTCAGGAAACAACTGGCAAATAGGTGGGTAACAATATAAAGCCTATAATGCAATGAAGATATAGATTGTGAATTTCTCTAGCAATTAATTCTATATTTTTCCTTTAAGACTTTGTTTCAGGGTTAATCCTTCACATTTGTATTGCAAGCATATCTTTGTGACAGAAGCAGTGCCAACAATGGTACATTTTATTATTATTAATTAGAAATTTATTTAGGGTTGCTGCACTATGATCTGTAGCAAACTATTTAGAATTAATGCATGTATACTGTTACATGAACAAATCCACCCATATAATATGCCAGTGGAACTCATCATGCTTTGCCTCGGTGAGATGCTTTATGCTGCAGATGTAATATGATTTGCTTTGTCAGGACTTTCCAAAGGAACTTTATATTGTTTTGGGTGAGTCTCCTAGCACTCCCAAACTTATGTGCAGAAGCCTCTTCCAGCTATTAGAAATATGTTTGGAGATTCCAAAACAATACAAAACAATATGGCATCAGAGGTAACTGCAGGATCATAAGATAAACCTTACCCCCGTTACTTCCCGTGTGAAACATCACAATGCATAGCCAAAAGGAATGCATAGAGATTCCATCTCCAGAAATTATAGATGTTCCAACATCGGAGGATTTTAAGAAGAGACTGGACATCCATTTGTCTGAAATGATATAGGGCAGGGGTGTCAAGTGAGGGGTGGGTAACATGGGAGTAACATCTGATTCCAACTTAACGGTGCTGCTTTTCATCCATCCTCATCATGTTTACAATGAACAGCAGTTGTAAAACAACATTTGTGTAGAAAAAAGTAAGAAGAGTTAATAATAGTAGCAACTAATCATGTAATAGTTTAAACACTTGACTTTGTGATGTATACAATAACTGGTGAGAGAAAGTTTGCACCCAGCACTAAGTAGTGTAAGATCAAGTCAGACTTTAGGCAGTTATTAGTACTCTTAGGAATGTTTAAAAACTCTTAACACTATTTCTCACCTTAGGATTGCTGCATTATGTAGTAAACCATGATAATACCATAATAATTTAAATATGAGCCAAAAGTGTGCTGCAGCTACTAAAAAAAGCCAACACAGTGCTAGGCTGCATTAACAGAGGGATAGAATCAAGATCACATGAAGTGTTAATATCAATTTACAATGCCTTGGTAAGGCCACACTTGGAATACTGCATCCAGTTTTGGTCACCACCATGTAAAAAAGATGCTGAGACTGTACAAAGAGTACAGAGAAGAGCAACAAAGATGATTTGTTGGAGGCTAAAACATATAAGGAACGGTTGCTGGAATTGGGTATGTCTAGTTTAAGGAAAAGAAGAACGAGGAGTGACATGATAGCAGTGTTCCAATATCTCAGGAGTTGCCACAAAGAAGAGGGAGTCAAGCTATTCTCCAAAGCACCTGAAAGCAGGACAAGAAGCAACAGATGGAAACTGATCAAAGAGAGAAGCAACCTAGAACTAAGGAGAAATTTCCTGACAATTAGAACAATTAATCAGTGGAACAACCTGCCTCCAGAAGCTGTGAATGCTCCAACACTGGAAGTTTTTAAGAAGAGACTGGACAGCCATTTGTCTGAAATGGTATAAGGTTTCCTGCCTGAGCAAGGGGCTGGACTAGAAGACCTCAAAGGTCCCTTCCAACTATTATTATTGTTGTTGTTGTTCTTATTCCAAAATGTTGATAAATGTCAGCTCTTTGGGGTAATTCAGACAGGAAATCAAATTCATGATACTCATACTACCTTTATTGCAAGGTTATTGCCATTATTACAACAGAATTTTACAAGTCTGAAAGCACTTGTCCTCCCCCCATCTTTTTATTTTCCAGAAAACTAGGAAAGTTTTCCAGAAAACTTTCTGAGCTGCTTACTCCTGTCCCATTCCTCCTTTGGACTTCATACTTCTATCATCAGACTATTGCTTGGGATGTATCTTTTCCTCCTGTCTCCCAAGGTTACTCTCACATCCCATTATGTCTATGGAGAGACTTCCTCATTCTCACCCTCACCTACTGTTAAGTCTGATACTAATAGCTAAGTTGTGGAAAAGGTTTCTCATTCTCCCTTACTTTGTCCTGCCTGTGGACACCCAAAATATAACGGATTGTGTCTTTGAAGTGGAAGGAAGTATGATGGACTAAGTTCAGTAGCAGTTTCTCAGGAAGAAGAGAGCATGTTCCAAAGAGGGGGAGGAAAAAAAGAGACAACACAACTCAGAGGTGGATCAGAGAAAGAGGAAGAGATTTAGGGTAGCTACTCCCTAGAATCTGCCCCAGGATAAGGTAGTATAAAAGTAGTATAGGTTTAGTCTGGCAAGATTTTGTTTATATGGTACGAGCAAATAAGGAACCCAACATCGGCTAGATTGTTCTATGTCATTCTTGGGCTGGGCCTGACACTGAGAGATCTAAACTTCACTGCTGAAGAAGAAGGATAACCTATCATTTGCCACCAATATCCATTAAGGTGGCACTTACTCAGTTAATCAGCTTAAATGATTGATTTCAAGTGATTAAAAATGACTTCAATTAATTTGGCAACAGATTTTTGTTTTAATGCAAATTACTTTTAAAGCAAACATTGCAAACACTTGAAAATTGTCTTGGAAGGGATCCCTTCTTCCTCGCAGAGAAGTGGGATGCTTTTCCTGCAGAAGGATACATTATATCATGTGTCTGCATAGTCTGAAAATAAATAATGTGTTCCCTTCAAAAACTACTTCATTTATATTCATAGAATCACATAAATATGAATGTTGGCATCACATAAAAGTTGGAAGAGGCACTTAGACCATTGACTCAGAATCCCTGCTTGGTGCAGAAATCCAAATTAAAGCATCCCTAACAGATGACTACCCAACCTCAGTTTGAACACATCTTTTCACAGGGAGACCTTTTTATTTTTCCTAGACGCAGGATTATTACATTTTTTGCAGACAAGAATGAAGCCATTTTCTATATTTCCCACCATTTCAAGCTGTTGGGCTGTTCTGTTGCTGCACTGACAGAGGCACCTGTTCTAAGTTGATATAATTGTCCTCTCTGGCCAACTTTTTTCTTAAACTAATTACTTGTGGATCCTTATTGTCCTCAAAACCTTCTCCAATCCCTTCTCCAATCTAGTGGCAATTCCCTGACATTTTGAAATGGAAAGTGCACAAATGTATAGGCCAAACCTAAACAAGATAGAAGTTCCTATTCCTACCTGTAAAATGGTGGGGGGGAGGGAATAAAAACTGGCCCAGCCTTCCATCTGGCATGGTTCCATCATTTTGTATCATCATTTCAATGATTGCTACCCCATGCATCCACCCAGAAAGATTAACAAAGACCCTCCACTTCCAAAAAGAATAACAGAATAACAGTTAGAAGGGAACTTGGAGGTCTTCTAGTCCAACCCCCTGCTTAAGCAGGAAATCCTATACCATTTCAAACAAATGGTTGTACAATCTCTTCTTAAAACTTCCAGTGTTGGAGCTTCCACAACTTCTGGAGGCAGGTTGTTCCACTGATTAATTGTTCTAACTGTCATCCATTGCTTCATGTCCTGCCTTCAGGTGCTTTGGAGAATAGATTAATCTTCTCTTCTTTGTGGTAGCCCCTTAGATATTAGATATTAGAACACTACTATGATGTCACCCCTAGTTCTTCTTTTCAATAAACTAGACATATCCAATTCCTGTAACCGTTCTTCATATGTTTAGCCTCCTAATCATCTTTGTTGCTCTTCTCTGTACTCTTTCTAAAAAGAGTTTTTTTCTAAAATATTTAAAGATCCCTTTGTGCAATGGATAAACTTGGAGTAAGCAATTCCCAGTGATCATCCAAATCTCTGATCTTCATTTAACCACCCTCAGTCTGGTTACAAGCCGCAAAAGAGATAACTACTGCATCCAGTGAACTAGATAGAGAGTTCTTCATTACACATTGAAGTTTTAGGGGCAGATACGTTTACACCTGCGGAAGTTTTCACTTGACCACCTGGAAAACTGACAAAACCTTTCTTTTTGTAGCAACTATGGATTTGAACCCCCAGATTAACATTCCCAAAAGTATACTCATACATGTATGGAAGAATATGTCAGAAGGATTTAATCCCAAGGTTTGCTTTTAGAACCAAGTCTTACGAGTGATCTAAATATAGCCAGAGTCTAGCTATGCTTCAAAACACTATTCTATTTCATTTAAAGTAAAGTCATTTATGGTACCACAACACCTCTCTCTCTCTCTCTCTCTCTCTCTCTCTCTCTCCTCTCTCTCTCTCTCTCTCTCTCTCCTCTCTCACACACACACATACACACACACACACACACACATGTACATATATGTAAAAACAAATCTTTATGCAAGAAATGATTTTTTTAAGAACCAGCTTATTTTCTTTTTCTGAATCCAAACACAGCATTAATCCACTCTCCTTTTCCATCATAAATCTCTCATTGGAGGTAAAGTTGAGGAAAGATACACTTGTCAATCAAGTGACCTACATTTTCACTGAAAGGAGTCATGAGGGAAATCTGTCCTGGGGGAAACAGAATAACCAAGTTTAATGAGCAGATGTGTATATACCATAAATTGTATTTCACCAGGCTCCTGGACAGGGACAAGGACTAAGAAGTGTCTGTGTTTGCTCCTCGACGAGACAGCAAGTCTGAATATTTTCTGAATGGCTGCACAGTTCATCAATATCTCCAGATGAAGAGTCAGCTCTGGTCTCTTCCTGATGATCCTTCTCCCCTTCCTAGCTGCTGTTAGAAAAAAGACATCTGTCCCAGGCAATCCATGTGAAGCATTCTGGAAGAAAAGTGAGCTGGAAGCTAAAACCGTCACTTTCTTTTGTTCATAGCAGCAGCAGCAGCAGCTGCCAAAAAAACAAAAAAAAAAACCCATAGAAAATCATACTAAGAAATAAGAGACACTAAAATCTGAACCAAATGGTCCTCCGCAGACTTTTATTCACTTATTTGGAGGCCATTAACATTATATCCTGCCACAGTTCATTAGTCTCAGGGACAGTAAGAAAATGTCAAATGTTTTTCATACGCTTGTCTTTTAAAAAAACAGACCCATTCTTCCCTTGGGTCTAAACAAAGTCTACAGCTGAGTGATACTTACTTGCACCATGTAGTTTTCTCAGAAGGACTCACTAATGTGCCCCCCCCAGATCAGGATTAATAACTAAATTCTATGGTCTCTTCTCTTGAACGGGTATATTATTAACTCTTAGTGAAATGTCCTATGATGGAAATCCATGCTGAACCAAGCTTTCCCAACCTTACTGCCTAGGAAATTTGCCAATCGGTTTCCAGATGCAAGACAAGGTACTGATTATTACCTATAAAGCAGTGGTGGGATTCAAATATGTGAACAACCAGTTCTCTGTGTGGATGCTGCTTCCGGAAGTCCGTTCCGGACCTGGGCAACAAAAAATTAGCTACCAGTTCTGCCGAAGTGGTGTGAACCGGCTAAATCCCACCACTGCTATAAAGCCTTACATGGTATAGGGCAGGGGTAGGCATAGCTGACTCAGGAATTCTGGGAGTTGAAGTCCATGAGTCATAAAAGAGCCAAGGTTGCCTACCCCTGGATAGGGGCTAGTTACTTAACAGAATAACAGATTTGGGAGGGAACTTGGAGGTTTTCTAGTCCAATCCCATGCTCGGGCAGGAAACCCTATACCATTACAGACAAATGTTTGTCCAATCTCCTTCTTAAAAACTTCCAGTGTTGGAGCATTCACAACTTCTGGAGGCAGGTTGTTCCACTGATTAATTGTTCTAACTGTCAGGAAATTTCTCCTTAGTTCTAGGTTGCTTCTCTCCTTGATTAGTTTCCATCTATTGCTTCTTGTCCTGCCTTCTGTTTTGCAGAATAGGTTGTGGACAAGAACATAAACCTTGCTGTCAAGCAAAATCAAGCTCTTAATAGCCAGTGCCACACAAAGTGCACTAACCAAATAGGTGGTAAGACATTAGGGGAACTCAGGCACCACAAAGGTTATGTAGGAAGTAAGCACAGGGACGGTCATAAAGGACTCAAATGTCTATACACAAATGCACAGAGTATGAACAGCAAACAGGGCGAACTAGAAATTCAGGTTAATGAGGGCAGATATGATATTGTTGCCATAACGGAAACATGGTGGGA
>NW_015388201.1:27727-41357 GCF_001527695.2 Protobothrops mucrosquamatus | reverse complement strand
CATTGTGTGGGAAATATGGGCTTGTTTGGCTCCTATCGGTGAATGGATACAAAGTAAGGCAACAGTGACTTAAACAGTTTATAGACTAAAGATGCTAAAAAAGAAGAAAAAAAATCCAGCCAATGAAGTTATGTTGAGGACCTTATGATTACTTGTAATTTTTATTTAAACTTTTGGAAAACAGCCCAGAGTGCTAGACATGTGCTTTTTTAGATTATATTAAGTCCAGGTTTGTCTTCTAAAAAATTCTTTGAAAAGCAATTCCAATTTAGAAGGGAGGGAAAATGCCACTTGAGAGTATTGATTTTACAAGTGAGTGCTATAGAATAGAAAGTGGAAAAATGAGCTGGGAAAAGATGTGGAATTTAAATGAACCCAATAAATAATCTGAACAGCCCACACATCTGCAGAGAAGTGGAACAGGATATAAAGAGAAATATCATTTTAATTAATTCTGCTTATCATGATATGATTCAATACAACTATCGTTCAGCTGAACTGTATAGTCTTGTAGGAGTCTCTTTACAAAAGATCAGATGCTTTTCAAACCCTTACAAGCACAGCATCCTTCAGTTCAGTAAATCGTGGGAATTATTAAATGGTAAGGAAGTTGAAACTTTGAACATACAGATATTCAGTCTTCATCACAGATCAATCTACCTTTGTATCTCCATTTTCTTTTTCAATCTGACAACTAGAACTTAGAAGTTTTCCCTTTGGCGGTTAGAATTCCAACCATTTTTTCCCTCAAGCATAAATCACATTTCCCCATTGGGGTGACGGCAGAAGGAATAAAAAAAATTCAAAATGAGCAATGCATACCAAATGAGCAGAGTCATGATGAATACAGGCAATCCTCAACTTCAAACACAATTGGGACCAAAATTCCTGTTGCTAAGAAAGGCTATGTGCCTTGCATCCAATTTTATGAACTTTGTTAGCCCTGATTTTTAAGTAAATCACTCCAGGTGTTAAGTGAGTCATGTAGTCATTAAACAAATCCAGCTTATCCCATTGACTTTGCCCCCTGGGAAGCCCCCTGGGATGGTTGCAAATGGAGATCACCTGACCCCCATCAACCTGCAACCATCATAAATACATGCCAGTTATCAAGCGCCTGACTTTTGATCTCATGACTGTGAGGATGCTGCAATGGTTGTAACTGTGAGAACAGGTCATAAGTCGCTTTTTTCAGTGCTGTTATAACTTTGAATGATTGTTAAACAAATGGTTATAAGTTGAGGACCCACCTGTACTTTAAAATGTAGCCCTTAAAGTTTCCTCCAAACTTTCTATCAAACTATGACAATTGGAGAAATCTTAAATTCCTGAGATGAAATAATGACCTCTTACAACAGACAGCAGAATCTAGTCAATCATGTCTGGTGTCAAAAAGCTAAGATGGATCAGATCTATTTTATGTTTAACAGACCAAGAATATACTAAGATTATAGACTTGTCTGAGAAGCTGCAGAGACATGTAAACAAATGGTTGTACATCTAGAATTACCCGTAATACATGTAAAAAGGGGAAAGATTTCAATCTCACCACTGTGGTTTCCACCTTGACTTTTTTACTCACCCACCTCCAACAGGCATCCCTGCTACCCGTCATATTTGCAGAAAGAGCTTAGATGCTCACCAGCACCTACTGCAAAATAAGCAACTTTCCAACTTTCTCAAAAGTTGTTTCGCCCTCCTGTTATTAAAAAGGTAAAGGTATCCCCGTTCAATCATATTCAACTCTAGAGAACAGTCCTCATCTCTGTTTCTTGGCCAAGGGAGCCAGCGTTGTCCGAAGACAATTTCCCCGGTCATGTGGGCAGATGGCTATATATGCCAAAGGTACCAGGAACACTGTTACCCTCCCACCAAAGTGGTACCTATTTATCTATTTGCCCCAAAGGTGCTTTTTCAAGAGGCAACTGGACGTTCTTGTTTTTCTTTGAAGATGTTTCACTTCTCATCCAAGAAGCTTCTTCAGCTCTGACTGGATGGTGGGGAATGGCAGGATTTATATTCCTTGCAGATAGCTGGTCATTTGCATTCTTTTAGAGAATCGTTGAGGCCACTTGGAGGTCTTCAAAGAAAAAACAAGAAAGTCCAGTTGCCTCTTGAAAAAGCGCCTTCGGGACAACTATGACCTAGATGACTGAGAATCTCCATAGTTATTTATCTAGTTGCATTTGCATACTTTTGAACTGCTAACTGGACAGGAGCTGAGACTAGTAATGGGAGCTCACCCCGTTGCATGGAGCCCCGGTTTGAAAACCAGGCTGTCAGCTCTCCAGCTGACAAAGTCAATGTCTTTAACTGCTGGGCCATTGCCCTCCTCTTATTAGATATAATAAATCTGGAATATTTTAAAAGAGCCATGGTGGCACAGTGTTTAGAATGCAGTATTGCAGGCTAACTCTGTTCACTGCCAGGAGTTCGATTCCGATTGGTTCAAGCTTGACTCAGCCTTCTATCCTACTGAGGTCAGTAAAATGAGGACCCAGATTGTTGGGGGCAATATGCTGACTCTGTAAACTGCTTAGAAAGTGCTGTAAAGTACTATGAAGCAGTATATAAGTCTCATGAAGCCTCCAAGCACAATTATTACATTTATTGTTCATTGTACTTGCTGAAATTCAGTGGCAAAATGACGTATTTTCAGAAAGGGTATGTGTGTGGCTCTTAATAGTTTCTCAGTAAATTAAGAATGATATTATTGTTCTGTACTTTAAGCTCTCCACAATTACTTAAAGCAAAATTAACTAGGTTAAAGAGCTTTGACCCCTGAGGAGTTCACTGTATCACCAGATAACCTAGTGTGGCCCACCAAGACTAAAAAAATTTTTTTTTCAAATAAAACACATCCTCTAGGTTAGAGCTACCATATCTGGGTTGCAAAAAACCCAACAACCAATAGATGGCAACAAAGAAATATAGAAAATTCTCCATCTTTGCTACCATATAGTGGTATTTAGATGTTTGGCACTCATATTTCATAACCTTATTCCAGGTGGCAAATGATGGCAGCTAATTGTTTACGGTAAGGATAGAAAGTTGAACAGAACTAATATTTCCAGACTATAAAATTATTCCATTAATCCATCTTGGTTTGAGGTCAGGGAGTGGTAAACTAAACTGGTCCAAGTTTCAGAGGTTAAAAAGTCACAATTCATGCAATAATTAATAAATAACCTTTACACCAGACAGATTTATCAAGTAGCAAGGATTTTGTCTGTTAGTTTGTTTGTGACACTCATGTAGTTGCCCAATTCATATAAAAAATCACCTTGGGCAGCTTAACAATTTGTTGGAGCATTTAAAAAGGAATTAGGAAATAAAAGTACAATAAACATGAGAAAAGGAAAATAGGACAAGCGAGTAACCAAATAACAAAAATAGTGGAATTCACCAAGGTCAACATTGCATATCTCATTCAAGATGTTTCATTTTAGATAGTAATGTTATTCTGAAATACAGGTGCTATGACAGGCATATTTGCTAAGTCTTGCCCCATGATGCCACTTCACTTCACTTCACTTCACAGAAACAAACCAACAAAACTATTCTGCCAGATCTCATGAGCCAAGCCAAAGAAATTGGAGGCTGCATCATGAAGGGGTTTATAGGTGATAACTAGCATTTGGAACCTTATAACGAATCAATGGAGCTCTTGAAATAATGATGTTACATGGGCACAACAAGCTGCACTCATAACTATTCAAGGAGACCTTTATCCCCATCTCAGCCAGAGATCAACCAATCAATGCCATCTCAGTAGAATAACCCAATCTGAAACTCAATGCAAAAGGGTTCAGATAATCCAGAACTACTGTATAAGCCATTTTCTCAACGATTTATTCTAAAAGTGTTTCTATGATAAAAAAATATAAACCTGACGAACCTTATGAAAAGGGAAGATTAGAAATTGGATAACAAGTTTGTAGTGTCATTGGAAGGCTTTTTGAGGAAGGGACAGACCACAGCCTCTTTAAGAGCTGGAGAACCACCTTCTCCTTCAAGGAAGCACTTTGGTACTGCTTGGATTCATTTACATGTCATTACATGTCATTGCCTGGAAGTCGTTAACCAATCAGAATGGACATGGATCTAAAACACAATGCACTCAGAACATTGAGAATCCTGTCCACTTCCTGAAGACCAAGAGGCTCAAATTGTTCCCAGGTAGCTGTGCTAGACCATGCCCTAGTCATCTTCAAGGAATCTGTACAGCTGGAATCTGACAGATTCCTAGACTAATCTTCAGAGTGCCTCTGCAGAGATTTCTCCAGTCCTTCCCTGGGTGGAGATCAGGTTACCCTGAACAAGGTCACTGCCTGCCTGCAGATGTGATTATAATAAAAATAATTACAGTCTTCCACAAGGTAAGAAATATTTTTTATTCAGGCTCAGTCAACTTCTTTCAGCATCTTCTCCAGTGTTTCAGGAAACTATTCTGCCATTTCACCTTCTTGTGTCTCTCACCGAATCAGGAGGTTCTCTGGAATATATGGACAGACAAAGACCATACCAAGCCATGGTCAGTTTCTTCATTCCAGACAGAAATGAGGGCCATGGTTAAACAAATGCATCAGAGCCAACAGGGTCCATCAAATTTCAATGGTGGAACAATCAATAGGTCCTTCTTCTTAATTGTGAAGCATGACTGCAGAGAAGTCTAGGTCTAATGGCAGGGGATTGATAATGATTTCTCCCATTTCACCATTGTCCTGAGATAAAAGAACATTTCTAATATGTGACCACTACTGTTATCTGCACTGATAACCACCTGGAATGCATCCATGGTTACTCCTGAGCTGCCTCCAACTCCATGCCTAGAGAGGGGCACTTAAAGTCCCCTAATGCGATTAGTGTGGGGATTCCAGTACCAAGAATGGAAAGCTAACATTTAAAACATTATTTCCACCCATAAGCTACTTTCAAACAGAGAATCCCATCCTTATTTAGCTGGTGGTCACTAAACCTGATCTAACTTAAGATCATACAGGCATGCTGGGTTGTTCTCAAGTAATCCTTCATTATCAATATGTTCTCCTTTTCTGGCTAGTGACACTACCATTCATGTGATCCTAAAGATGAAGGTAGATCATTCAGGTTAGATGTTCCAAAGCTAGTAGAGACAAATTCTGGCCCAAATCACATGAAAGGTTAAGATTATAATGAGATTTAGGCAGCAGAAATTTGATGACCAATAACTACTACACAACATTTAGAATTTTCTGAATCTCTTTGCTGCCATCTTGTGATTGTTCAAAGTGTAGTAGCCCAAATCTAGTAGATATAGTTGAGGTTTAGTCCAATTGGTATGGTGGACACTTGATCCATCTTCTTGCTTTGAGGAACTATCCTCAGATGTGGTCTTGATATTCAAGATAAAACTGTTTGTATTCACATAACATGCTTAACTTGGTTCATAATAGTACAATTCTCTGGACTCCTGCATTATGCTGAACAATATGCTAATTATGTTCAACCTTCATCCAAGGAGCAATAGTGTTTCTAACAGAAGAGAATATTTGTAGCTCAGGATTAAACTACAGAGTCCTTGGTGCTCTTTGAGCTTGGTGGGGTTTTTTACAGATGTTTCATTACCAAACTAGGTAACATCATCAGTGCTAGTAGAGAGTAGCATTTGTTCTCAATTTATATGCTAGTGGCTTGTCAGTGTTAATAGCAATGGTCTTGGAAATTCTTTGGTTGGGTTGTTTACTGTTAGTTTGTTTGGCAATTCCTTGATTGGGGTATTGTTTGCTTCTTAATTGTTACTCTAATATTAATCATGGTGTTAATTTGCTTATCTGAGTGCTGATTGCTGGTGAGAAGGTTTTTAAGTCTTTTTGTTCCTTGGTTTGTTGATTGTCTCTTTTGATCTTTAACTTTGCTCTATTACAGGATTTTCCCTGGGGGCAGGAGGGGGAAAGAGTATTGTAATGGACCAGTATTACCCACCATAGAAGGATAAGAAGGATCTTAAAGGCTTGAACACTGGGCCCTATCTAACAAAATGCAGTTCAGTGGCAAAGTAAGGTTTTAACTTAGGCAAGAAAGACTAAATGTGTAGGTATAGAATAGGCATTATCTTGTTCAATAGTAGTAACTCTGAGAGAGATCTAGGCACTCTAGTGCACAACCACTTACTATAAATATGAGCCAGCAGTGTGCTGAAGCTGCCAAAAAAGCCAATGCAGTCCTTGGGCTGCATCAATAGAATATCAAGAACATGTCAGGTGTTAGTGCTGCTTTATATAACAGTGGTGAGGCCACACTTGGAATACTGCATCCAGTTTTGGTCACCATGTTACAAAAAGATGTTTAGACCTTAGAAAAAAGTGCAGAGAACAACAACAAAGATGATTGGGGGACTGGAAGCTAATAAAAAAAGACTAGGGGTAACATGATAGCAGTATTCCCTTAAGTCTTCTTAAGAGGCTGCCACAAAGCACCAGAAGGCAGGACAAGAAGTAACGGATGGAAACAAATCAAACAGAGAACCAATCTAGAAAAAAGGAGAAACTTCCTGACAGTAAGAACAATTGCTTGAGCAAGGGGTTGGATAGAAGACTTCCCAAATCCCTTCCAACTCTATTATTCTGTATATGAATCATATGATCATAAATATCCTGTTTGTCCCTACTACAATAAGAACTATGAATTCCCACTAACACTAGTTAGTTGAACTATGGGCTCAAATGCACTTGATTCTTTTTGTCAGAATAATGATTTGTAAATCTTACTTCTGGTCTTGAAGAAGAGAAATTTCAGAGACTAAGGACTGGAGACAGATACTAGTGTATTTGGGCAAGAAAAGATAGGTATGTCAATATACACAAGACTGGAATCATGCCAAACCAGATCTTATAAAAAATGTGATTCTATATATCTAGAGTTCCTTTGCCAACTTCAGCATGTATGCCTGAAAATTGGCAGTTGAGTACATGCATTAAACTAAGGTCTGTTTTGAACTTTAACTGCATTTTATGGGTATCATTTAATGTCATGTATTTATAGCCCTGTAGATCAGATTACAAACTGATTCATTATCCTCAAAATGCAGAACAAGCAATGGGATAGAGCACTGTAAACAGCTTTAATTTGAAGTCATATTGAAAATCAACATTTAAAAGTGTGTGTGTGTGTGTGTGTGTGTGTATTAATTCCCTTGAGTACTACATTTCTTGCATCTCTTTGTATTTTGTGCAGTCTTTTGACTAAGAGCTGATGACTCTGTCTGACAGTTTGTTGCTGTCAATATTCTATTGTTATGGTTTATCTCTGTTTTTCATTTTTCCAAAGGTGATGATTTTCATACAAGCATGAGGGGGAAAAATGCCAAATGTACAACTTTTTGAAAACAATTTCCCCTAATCAGATATATTTTGTATATTATTTTCATGAATGTATGCAGTCTTGGGCAGGCTTTTCCCTCATCATCTTACTGTAATTTATTTGTTTGTTTGTTAGTTTGTTTGTTTATCACATTAATATAGTTGCCCATCTCACAAGAAATGATTCTAAGTGGTACACAATAATCAGAACCTCACTGCAGAACCCAGAAAAGTGACAATATTAAAGATAATTTAGCTTGGAGTAGTGGATAAGTTCAAAAATTACTAAATCCAAATTAAATAAGATCATATTAACATATGAACCTAGCAATTTTTCATCAGCCCTTAACTTTACCCAACATCAAGAAGCAGCCAAAAAAGCCAATAGAGGGATAGAATCAAGATCACATGAAGTATTAGTACCACTTTATAAAGCCTTAGTCAGACCACATTTAGAATATTGCATCCAGTTTTGGTCACCATATTATAAAAAGGATGTAGAGATTCTGGAGAGAGGGCAGAAAAAAATCAACAAAGTTGATTACAGAGCTGGAGGCTAAAACATATGAAGAACAGTTGCGGGAATTGGGTTTATCTAGTCTAGTGAAAAGAAGGACTAGGGGGTGACATGATAGCAGTATTCCAATATTTGAGAAGTTGCCACACAGAAGATGGGGGGTGGTTTCAACCTATTTTTCAAAGCACCAGAAGGCAAGACAAGAAACAATGGATGGAAACTAGTGAAGGAGGGAAGCAACCTAGAACTAAGGAGAAATTTCCCAACAGTGAGAACAATTAACCAATTGCCTTCAGAAGTTGTGGATGCTCCATCACTGGAGGCTTTTAAGAAGAAACAGCCACTTGTCTGTAATGGTATAGGGTCTCCTGCTTGTGCAGGGGGTTAGACTAGAAGACCTACAAGATTGCTTCCATCATCATCATCATCATCATCATCATCATCATCATCATCATCATCATTATTATTATTACCTCTAGGGTCCCTTCCAACTCTGTTATTCTGTTATTCTGGTTTGCTGTCTTTGTGCAGGCATGGATAGTTTGAAAACAACAGTTGTGGATTTCAGATTTCTCAACATCATTTCATGTCACACAGTGTGCTTTCTTCTTTGAAACTGATTTCTCATCTGGCTTCAGACAACTTTTGTACAAAATCAAAATTTGAAAATCTTCCTACAGTATTCAAAGCTCTTTTCTCAACTCAACTGAAATTTCCAATTTCTTTATAAGGGAGCCATCAAGAACATAAGTCTACAACAGTTAAATATTTGCAGACTTTTTAGATTTTCTTTCCATGTCAAGATATCATTTGTTTACCTAAACTTGTTCCAACTGTTATCATAAGTGCAGTATTTGTTATCACATGGAGTGAATATTTTACAAATTTACTCATACATTAAGCAGAAGCCTTCAGACTTCTGGGTTAGACATTGTGGCATTACGGGTGCAGGAAAACGAGGCTCCATTTTCCACATCGGATTTTGCTCTGCTGGGGACCCTAAAAAGGGTCTAAAGTCGCCCCGGAGAGGCGACGAAGAAGAAGGGGACCCTCATTGATCACCCTTCCGTTTGATCCAAGGAAGCCCTTCAAACTGGCAGAAGAAAGACTGGCTGCATTTATGTGGCCAGCCAAAAGCCACTGATAACCCAAGATAAGCACTAACTAGCAACTTATGAACAACACGGATGGAACTGGGTGAGAACAATCCCTTCTTTATAACTTTAAAATCTTTTCCTGGAAAAAAGAACTCCCAAAGCAAAGAATCCCCCAGATGATAGAGAGAAGGAGAATTTCCACCCCATTCTCTCAGGAAAAGAGAAGCGGCAAATAACTTTCTTTGGGGGGAAATTAGAGAAAACTACAAGATTAATTTGGATTTAATATAAAGACATAGCTTTAACAAATTTGAGGACTAAACGTATTTTTAAGACTTTATATTTGAAAAGATATTTGGAAAGTTGGTGAAATAGGTTTCAATTTAAAAACTGGAAGATGGAATGTTAACGATATCTAGTGGTGAACCTTGGCATTACAATTTATTATGTTTAAAGAAAATTTGGCACGAAGCCCGGACATAGATAAGGCTCTTTATTGTTCCTGGAAAACTTCATTTTTGCAGACTGCAGCTAAGAAAAGGGGGGGGAATCCTTGGGCTATTTTATCTGTATGAAGGAGATAATAAACCATTCTAAACTGGCCAGCCTGGATTACAAATATTGACTGACTTTTAGTTTCAAAAATTATCAAGAAATATTAAGAAATAGTGGGAAAATTGCTTCTGGACTATTTCTCTTTGGAAGAAACATGGATAATCAACAAAAAAATGTAAATGGACTCCAGAAAAAAATTCTTTCCATGTTGAAATCAATTCAAGAAACAATTGTTTTAAATTATGAGGAGACTAAAAATAATTTAAATAACATAAATGAGCAACTCTCCAACTTAAACTTACAAGCAAAAAACATTCAGAAAATGACCATAAAGAATGAACTAGAAACTGAGAAACCAGAGGAAAAAATAGAGGAAACTGACATAAAGATAGAGTATTCAAAAGAAGAAACCAACAGACAGGCGCAGATAAATAAAAATTTCGAAGATCCAGATATAACACCAGAAATGAGAAAGATATTTTACTTTTCAAGACTTTAGATCATATTTGAGGACAAGGAAGAAGAATTGATAGAATGGATGACAGAGCTATTAGGAAAAACGCTGAAAACTGGGGAACAAGAAACTAAAAGAGAAACTGAAAGAGAAAGAAAATGGAGGCTGTTTAATGAATATAAAGGGATTAAGTGTTTTTACAAAAACACTTTAATTAAATTGTCTTTTTATTCCAAATAATATATACAAAAACAGAGGAAGAAATACTTAGTGACATAAATGTACTGACTTGCCAAATATTTGGCAAAGGAAGAAAGCTATACTAAGACTGAAGAACATAGAGATCCTGACTAATTACCATCTAATGGATGTTTGAATATGATTAAAAGAATAGACAATTGTTAGAAATAAAAGAACCATTATAAAATAGAAGGATATGATTTGTAACTAGGATAACATAATTTTCTATAAGATGGGAAATATGAAAATACTAAGAGGGTTGGTATAAGGGAAGGTTTTAGTTACCCAAATATAATTAATTATGAGAAAAATTATAATTGATAAAGTTATTTTGAATATTGATGGGAAATTAAAATTGAAAAAAGAGGGGGGAAACAGGATACGGATTGAATAAGGGAACTCTGATTGCAAATACATTTGAGATATGTTTTGGCTAGAAAAGATATTATAAACTGATATTATTGACACTATGTATAATATTAGAAACATGTGATGAAGATGTTTATATTTAATTGTATAGATATTAATAGCAGTAAGAATTATACTTGCATAGTGGGGGAAAATGATTATTATTGGAAGAAGAGAGGATCAGGGAAATACTGGATGGTGTAGTATTGGATATTTTGAGTGACAGTTAATATATACCACTGAATGATAAAGGAACCCAGACACCGAGTTGTTTATTAAGCACTTATGATTGTAAAACTTGAAATTAATAAAATATTTACAAAAAAAACCGAGATAAAAAAAAGCAAAAGCCTTCTTTTTGTTGTGGAATCCTTGGGTGTTCAGTAAAATAGAAGAAAAAAGAAAATAATTTCTGACTCAAAGAAAATATGAGGGTGTTGATGAAAGGGCATTTTCACACAGGGGCTTTGTACCAACTGAGGATTAGGTCTAATCCTGTCCAATCTTATAATATCAGTTGCATTTAGGAGTTGGATAAACTCTGGTGCATTTGAAATCTCTGAAAACATTGTTTTCCCAGAGCTTACAAATCTCCTGTTTTCACATTAGCCTTGCCTTCTTTTCCTTCTTGCCTCTTTCTCAGAAGAAATTCGGTCACTATAGCACGGCTCTCAGTTTTTCAAGATGTTTCAAGTGAAGGTTATTTTAATTTCAGTTGTAATATGTTGAGTTTCCTGAGGTCATCTTCAGGATGGATGCATCCTGAGCAATGAAAAGAAAGCTTCATGAGGATCTAACTTGTTAGTCTCCTTTTAAAACCATTTAACAAAAGTCACACTATTTAACAAAAGAGAGATGTTGTTTACATTGGTCTTATTGACAGAAAAAAGATAAAACTAGAACAGATTAATTCTTTCCTTTTCTCCAGACTCTGGATAAATAACTAGCCTGGAGGATCTTCCAGACCAAACAAATTACTTTGGAAAGCTATTGCTTTCTCCCATCCAATGTATGTGAATGTTCACACAGCATTTTTAATTGTACTCCAAACAAATAAGTTGGGTTCGCTCAACATAATGAATCATAAAAATAACCAGGTTTAGTAAGTTATCACTGCAGTTACCAGATCTGTAAGTGATGTGATTGCAGTATTGTAGGAACACAGCCATTATAATACAGATTTGCCCACTTATCTTAGGACTCTGAGGTTCAACCATGGAAATTACTTAAATGAAGGCAAATTGATGTGTCCCAGGATAATATTGTAGGATCCAATCTGGGTCAGTTACCAGTATTAGAAGTTTTGTATTCCAAGCTTTTGGACTCATGTTGGAGCCCATCTTAGGGAACTTCTCTCTACTCTCTCTAGCCTCTCTCTAGCTTGAGAGAAGTTCCCTGAAGATGGGCTTCAACATGAGTCCAAAAGCTTGGAATACAAAACTTCTAATTCTGGTGACCAACCCAGATTGTGTCCTACAAATTACTTAATGTTCAAATCCTTTGCACATCCTATGGCCAAGCATCAACAATATTGGCTTTTCTTCTACGAAGATGCAAACATCAAACCTCTTCACTGTATGATCAACAAAATAACAGAATGACAGAATTGGAAGGGGCCTTGGAGGTCTTCTAGTCCAACCCCCTGCCAAGCAGGATACCCTATACCATTTCAGACAATTGGTTGTCCAATCTTTTCTTAAAAACCTCCCCACAACTTCTGGAGGCAAGCTACTTCATTGGTTGTTCTAATTGTTCTAATTGTCAGGAAACTTCTTCTTAGTTTTAGGTTGGTTCTCTCCTTGATTAGTTTCTTGCCCTGCCTTCAAGTGCTTTAGAGAATAGGTTGGCCTCTTCCTCTTGTGGCAGCTCCTCAATTATTGGAACACTGCTATCATGTCTCCCTTAGCCCTTCTTTTCATTAAACTAGACATAACCAATTCCTGCAACAGTTCTTCATATGTCTTATATTGTATACATATATATCATGGAGGTTAATGGGTGATGTGACAGAAGCAAACATTCAAGATAGTTAAGCCATATGGAGGCAGCAAGAATGCTAAGAACCTCATGTACTATGTCAGCTTTGGTCTTCCACTTTCCCCAAACTTACAACCACCATTAAAAAAGGCTTCTAATTTTACCCCTCAATCCTAAAGTGGTTTTTGCATAGTCATCATGTTGATCATTGCTATTTCTTTGCCATTTTAAAGATTATTTTATCTTGCTAGCTGATGGAGCTGTCATAGTTCCTAGTTTGGGAAAGCATAACCATGGGAAACGATAGATGGTTGGAGAGACAATGCAAATAGGATATTTAGCTACTCTGTAACTAGCAACACACACACACACACATAAAAACGTGGCACCTGTGCAAATTGCAACTTAAAAATTCAAAAGAAAATTAAAAGCAATTCATTTTCCTTCAGGTAGGATGAGAAAGAGAAAAAAAATGCAGAAGAACACATAGGTGCAGTACTAAAAATCATATCCGTGGCATTTTGTAACTTCTCTAGAATTGTAATGGAAATTCTGTGCTTAAAATGATCTTATTTGATGGCATTGGTTACATTTACCCTGAAAATCTCCCTCACTGCTTCAAGATGAATATTATCTCTGTGCAAGGAATGATCAGCCTGTCTCGAGGGGAAGGGTAAAACTATGCAAATGAAATAACTTCAAAGACATTCGTTTCCATTCATTTTAATGCCAGAGAAACACTGCTAACAGCCATTATAAATGAAAGTGATGGAGTTGGCAGGGGGTTCTTTTAGCTTTTTAAATTCTTGGCCAGTATAACAAGAGTTGGATTTGATCTGTAATTTGACTACTGTAATGCTCTCTACATGGGGCTCCCTTTGAGGAGCACCCGGAGACTTCAACTGGTCCAGAATGCGGCCGCGCGGGCGGTGTTGGGAGGGACTCGTCGCTCCCATATAACACCGCTGCTGCGCGAGCTGCACTGGTTACCAGTGGTCTTCCGGGTGCGCTTTAAGGTGTTAGTTACCACCTTTAAAGCGCT
>NW_015388201.1:0-27442 GCF_001527695.2 Protobothrops mucrosquamatus | reverse complement strand
ATCTGCAAATCAATTTCAAACAGCAGTTGTAAAATTCTGATCCTCAAACATCCACATCTGGGTGCCAATAATGAGGGCTGAATAGGTGGCACTTATATCTGACCTACAGAGCACATGTTACCAAGACATTCTCTTGTATGTGTCTCCTGGAAATAATGAGGAAATGAATAAATCTATCAATTGTGCATCTCTTACTTGATTCCCCGAATCTTCCTATCAATTAATTAATGAGAAACAGTTACTATAGTATTAGAATTCTGCCTTTGACTTCAGTTCTGCTGAAATTGAGGAGGAGGAGGAGGAGGAGGAGGAGGAGGAGGAGGAGGAGGAGATATAAGAACAGTGGTGTTACAACCTACTAAAGGGAATCCAAAAAGTGAACATCTATTGAGGATGGATATGGGATCAGCTAAAAATAATATTTTTTTGTTATTCAGTCCTTAAATCGTGTCTGACTATTTGTGACCTCATGGACCATAGCAAGCCAGTTTCCCCTGTCCTTCACTGTCTCTCCATGAGTTTGCCCAAATTCATGTTCATTGTCTCAATGACACTATTGAAGCATCTCATCCTCTGCCGTCCCTTTCTCTTTTTGCCTCCTATCTTTCCCAACATCAAGGTCTTCTTCAATGAGTCCTCTCTTCTTATTTGGTGGCCAAAGTATTTGAGCTTCAGCTTCAGTATCTGTCCTTCCAAAGCACAGTTAGAGTTGATTTCTTTTAGGATCGACTGATTTGATCTCCTTGCCATCCAAGGGACTCTCAAAAGTTCTTCTCCAACAATATCTCAGGGGCTGGAAGCAACGAGTGGAAACTAACCAAAGAGAGAAGCAACCTAGAACTAAGGAGAAACTTCCTGACAGTTAGAACAATTAACCAGTGGAACAACCTGCCTCCAGAAGCTGTGAATGCTCCAACACTGGAAGCTTTTAAGAAGATACTGGACAGCCATTTGTCTGAAATGGTATAGGGTTTCCTGCCTGAGCAGGGGGTTGGACTAGATGACCTCCAAGGTCCCTTCCAACTTTACCATTATTATTATTATTATTATTATTATTATTATTATTATTATTATTATTATTGTTGTTGTTGTTGTTGTTGTTGTTGTTATTGTTGTTATTGTTGTTGTTATTGTTGTTGTTATTGTTATTATTAACCAAAAGATAACATTAGATCTGATTAAGTCTGAGTGTTTGCTGAGATATGGTTTGGCAGACTTCTGCAAGAAATCCAATATTTTTGTTAGTAAGTGGAATTTGTGGGGGTTGCTCAACTTCAAATTGAGCACAATATGAAAAACTGAGCACTTGGCCCATATTCAGATGGTTTAACATTTCATGGATGTGATTTAATCACAATACACTGCTGAATCAAAAGACAAAGAAAGAAATCCTTGCAGGAGAGAAAATGTATATGCTAAGTTGAATAGTGAAAGTACAAGGCCTGCTTTTGTGCACATTCTTTATGTTTTGGGGAAAATGTGCACATAAGCAGTCTATGAAGAGAAGATGGGGCACATTACTATTATCTGTCTATGTATGTTTGGATGTATGGAGAAAATAAACATAACAAAATGGAAGCTGAATCCTTTTCCTCTCTGTCCTTTGGACAAGACCATTGTAAATTCCTGCTCATCTCTTTGCCAATCCTATCAGATGCAAATCTTTCCTGCACACAGACAAAGAATCCCTGCAATCCTATCTAAACCAAAGAATAGAAGCATCTCACCAGCTCACAATATAACCCAAGGGTCGCCCTTACAAGGAAATTGCAGCCTAAGGAAACTTCAACTCTTCTACCGTCTATCAGCTGATGACCTCAACATTTCTTCTTCTGCACAATGGACTTCCCAACTCTGCTGTCCTTCTGAAAGTCCATTTTGCTTAAAAATAGAATTAACCTCAAGGGTACTGGCAAGGACATGCCTAGTGTCCCCAAATTGGCCAGCAATTCAGAGCCCTAGGATTTCCCACCTTATATCCCTCCTCCACTTGGATTAAAATCTTTGTTTTTCCATTGTTCAAGGTACTTTTTTCTTTTAAAGCACACACCCAACCATTGTTGCAATAAATATGTTCTTCTCATCATTATACTGCTTCTTCAGACTGAATCCACAACAATATCTGTGTGTGTATTCACCCATATCCCTATCCCTATGACTCTTCACAGAAAGTTCATATTAGAAAATAATGTGCTTTCTTCCAACAATATCCAACTAGTTGATGTGTTCCAAGAAATATACCTGTAGGTGACCAGACTGAGCCCAAGGGAGGAGTCAAATGCATCATCCATCATGAGTTCCTTCATGCCCACAAGAGATCTAAGTCCAGCCCACCTTGAATTCTGTGGACTCTTATTTACTGCCAATTTGCTTGGGTTGTTAGTAGTTCAGATTCTCGTAGAGAGCTTAAGCTTGCAATAAATCTTTATACCCATTTGAGCTATCTGGATCTTCTGATTTCCCTGGTGCTTAACAATACCTCTTGTATTATTTCTAATTTAGACATGGTCACAAAGCACTCAAAGATTGTCACTTGAAATCACTTGTCCAATATTATGCAAGCAGTGCCTTCTACTCCTGCAGATTATGTGACTAGTAAAGCATCAGAAAAAGCCTATTCCCTCTCTGAGGGAGGGAGAGGGGCAGTTCAAAAATGTGATAGATAGATAGATAGATAGATAGATAGATAGATAGATAGATAGATAGATAGATAGATAGATAGATAGATAGATAGATAGATAGATAGATAGATAGATAGATAGATAGATAGACAGATAGACAGATAGACAGATAGACAGATAGATAAATAGACAGACAGACAGATAGACAGACAGACAGACAGGCAGGCAGGCAGGCAGGCAGGTAGAGATACAGAGATACAGAGATACAGAGATACAGAGAGAGATACATAAATATTCTTACTGAACTTGCTGTTCCTCTCCCCCCCCCCACACACACACACACAATTTGTAACTCTGCCCCTTCACAATGTTGATTTTACATTATTGGCTTCCTGCAGGAATAACACATTTAGCATAATAGACTGAATGAAAAAGGGTCTGCATGCATTCAATTACACCTAAGTAGGTTTCCAGGCAAATCAAAGTCATGCAGGAATCTGGCATCATTTGAGTCCGGTTGGCAGGGGGTGGGGCTTAACTGGAACACTTGCTTAGAGCAAGGACTGTTGCATGCTCAACTAGGTAACTTATTATACTCTGGAGAAGGACTAAATTCACTCTTTCAATGCCCTGCACCGTTGGCATTCTAGTTCCTTAATATAAAATGTGCCAGCAGACCTTCTGTTGTGGAACATTCCTTAGTAAGCAGATTGTCTCATATGAAGAAGCACGGAGTTTATTTAACTAATCTGCCACAGACAACGCGCACTGACTCACCTAAATTACATTTTTTATTAATAACAATTATAGTCATAAACTGTTGATAAGAAAGAAATGTCTGGATAGTGGACATTGCAATATCTGGAGACAGCAGCATAGAAGAGAAAGAACTGGAGAAAATTGCAAAATATAAAGACCAGCAAATAGAAGTAGAACAACTACTGTATGGCAAATGAAAGTAAAAACAGTACCAATAGTAATAAGTGGTTATAATAATAGGTACCTTTGATTCCAAAACATCTAGAATGCCACTTGAATACTATTGAAATTGGCAAAATCACTATCAGACAATTTGGAACAGTTTGCATTCTGGAAAGATATCTTTCATATCATTAAACCAGGTCTGCCTAATCCCAACTCTCGGAAAGGACTCAATAGATAGACAAAAATGTCAATTCCAGTATAAACCTCTGTCTGTGTGGCCAACCATGAATAAAAGCTGATGTGTAAATACTCTCTCTTTTCCTCCAATATCATCTATCTTTTGAGGAAAGACTAGGAGCCCTACAAAGCCTCATAATAGGGTTGGAAGGGACCTTGGAGGTCTTCTAGTCCAACCCCCTGCTAAGCAAGAAACCCTATACCATTTCAGACAGTTGTCTAATGTCTTCTTAAAAGCCTCCAGTGTAGGACCACCCACAACTTCTGGAGGCAGTCGATTCCAATGACTAATTGTTCTAACTGAACAATAGAAACATGAACTCATAGAAATATGAAGTTATATGTTTGCAACAAATGTAAGTGTTGAGTGCCTATTGCTCAGAATTTTGAATATGTGCTATCAGGTACTGTGCAAAAAGGCAGAATTGGTGGCAAGGAACAATATGTACTACTTTTCCTTTTGGTAGAATAATAAAGAATCATGGTAGACCATGTCCATCATACTTACCATTTTGTGAATAGGTAAACTCTCTTTATGGTAGCAATTTTGTGGTGCCAATGACAGGCACTCCACACTCCAAATGTGTGCCCATTGATCTAAAAAAAATTGCCTAGGACTGCTTTATCTTTTTGCTTTATCTTCTCAGATAAATATTTATTTTAAAATGTTGGTAACCTGGGTGAAGTTCCCGTACAGTCTAGAAGGGTTACTGGCCATCAAAAGTTGTCCTCTGTGGTTCTCCTACTCTTGGAGCTGAGCTCTGAACTTCTCACTTTGGTCCCACTGTTACAGATAATGAGACACTCTGTACAGTTTAAAATTCAGATCAACCATGTCACAGAAAGCTCGTGGAAGAAAAAATGCATTTATTAAAACCCACATGCAGAAGAATTCAAGCACGGTGTACTTTTCCCTCCTTTCAATAATACTTCATCACGGCCTTTAGGATATTATCTCACTCAGGGGCCCAAAGAGCAGGACAAAAGAATATCCGCATCACAAATCTCTTTAAAGTTCACATTTGGCGGGGAGTAATCGCCAACATTAATTTGTGCTCAGGGTGTGGGCTTTCAAAGATAAGGCAAGCTTTAAGCCAAAGGAAATGCCTTCATGTTGCAAGAATTCAATTGAGCAGAGGAAGTCTCAGCAGAGAAATTTAAAGAGAGAAACACACACTGAGTCTACCGTCTTTTCTTAATGCCAAGAGGCAAAAGTCCTGGGAGAACTCTGTGCTCTTGGAAGGGCTGTAGTTTGGGCTAAATGCATGGATAGCCTTCTGTGAAATTATTGTACTTTCTCATACCATAAGATGAAAGAAAGAAAGAAAGAAAGAAAGAAAGAAAGAAAGAAAGAAAGAAAGAAAGAAAGAAAGAAAGAAAGAAAGAAAGAAAGAAAGAAGAAGAGGAAGGGAGGGAGGAAGGGAGGGAGGGAGGGAGGAAGGGAAGAAGGAAGGAAGGAAGGAAGGAAGGAAGGAAGGAAGGAAGGAAGGAAGGAAGGAAGGAAGGAAGGAAGGAAGGAATCAGATTGCCACAGCCAATTCGCTACAGCCAACTCATCACAGTCAATTCGCCATGGGACAACTTGCTATGGAACAAGAGTTACACTAATATCGAAGAAATGGTGGAATAGAATCATTAAAGAAAGGATGCCAAAAGAGGGACAAAATGAAATGTGAATGACAAAAAGTGAAATATTTTTTAAATTATTTTAAATAATTAAATTGAATTGTTGAATTGTCCCACACCAAGTTGTCCTGCTGTGAGTTGGCTGTGGTGAGTTGTCCCATGGCAAATTGGCCAATTCCGCACCATAAACCCTCTATCTTTCTTTGTACTACTTACTTCATTCACGTTAGTGATATTTTGGTGTTCCATGAAGATAAACTGGATAGCATTAACATCTTAAATTGATAATAATAATGATGATGATGACGATGACGAAGAAGAAGAAGAAGAAGAAGAAGAAGAAGAAGAAGAAGAAGAAGAAGAAGAAGAAGAAGAAGAAGAAGAAGAAGTAGTAGTAGTAGTAGTAGTAGTAGTAGTAGTAGTAGTAGTAGTAGTAGTAGTAGTAGTAGTAGTAGTTGGAAGGGACCTTGGAGGTCATCTAGTTCAATCCCCCCTATACCATTTCGGACAAATGGCTGTCCAGTTTCTTCTTAAAAACTTCCAGTGTTGGAGCATTCACCACTTCTGGAGGCAGGTTGTTCCACTGGTTAATTGTTCTAACTGTCAGGAAGTTTCTCCTTAGTTCTAGGTTGCTTCTCTCCTTGTTTAGTTTCCATCCGTTGCTTCTTGTCCTGCCTTCAGGTGCTTTGGAAAATAGCTTGACTCCCTCTTCTTTGTGGCATATCCAGTTTAACTTCATGAAACACCAAAATATCATCAACCCTCTGATTTTCTATGAAGGTAAACTAGATATCATTAACATGAAAAGTACAAAGCTTCAGTTTCAGTGTTTACTCGTCTAACATTTGGATCACATGTTGGTGACAAATGGCTTGAATCATCTTTAGGTTAGGATTAGAGTTAATCTGCAAAACCACATCACTAAGGCGGTAATTGTGGTGGCTGTTCCTTTGCTGCATTTCCTTCTTTTCTCCAAACAAACATGTCTCTTTTGGATCAAGGTTTTAGTGTGATTTCTATCATTCACTGGGCTATTAATAAGAATGTTCACTTACTACCCCTATTTTTATGCTCTGGAGTATAGAACCAATAGAAAAAAAATCACAGGTTCCAGAGATAGGAGATAGGCATCATCATTAATTAATAATACATTTACATTGTATTTTCATACCTGACTCCAGTAGTTCTTAACCCTGGGCAACTTTAAGACAAGCAGGCTTCAGCTCCTAGAATTCTCCTGCCAACATGTTGCCGAGGCTGAGAAATACTGTCTGAGTCTAAATAAAAGCAGAGCAAATAAAAAACACAAGGAGGCTAAAACAAGAAACTGAATGAGCTAAAAGATAAGCATTAATGTTCCAATTTACTATGAGACCCAGAAAAATCATTTGGGTAGATGTAACTGTTATATCAGCCTGAGAGATGGAATAAAAAAAACTAGCAGCCAACGATGCTCTCAGATTCATGCCCCAAGGGGTCTTTCCAAAAGAAGCAGAGACTGCATTTTCTTTTTCAGAGATCTAAAACAGAAAAGAAAAAAAACTCCTTCCATAACTTTGAACTGAAAGAAAGAGGTCCTATTATTTACCCATTTGACATATGCCTGCTGATATGGGCCTATTTCTATCAACATGCTGCACTAAGCAGAGAATTGGATTCATGGTGTCTGATTTGCTTCCCTCCATTCCAGGCTGGAAACAGCTAACCCAAGGAAGAATTAGTAATATTTATTAGAAAAATGGTTATCCATACTGGGTATTTTCCACATCATTGGAAAGGTCAATAACCATTTTTAGAAGGCAGACATGGACAATGTCAGTCTGCATTCACCACACTCCCATTGTAAATGTGACCTATGGGCCTGTCTTCCTGCTGCAGTTTTATAATCACAGTCACCTCTCATTATTTAAACCAGTCATGGGAACCCTGGTTTAAGAGGGCCCACCACCCAATCCAATCTTCCCATAGGTCTTCTATCACCGGGAAAATTGAGATATGATCTGTTCTACTTACCTATAGTCTTAAGATTATCAACAGGGTACCTTTTGTGGGTCCCACCATCAACACAGATGCCATCCACCAATAATTAGAATCTTTTCCCTTGGGACATGACAGAGGATGGAGGTATAAATCCACTTGTGTTGGGATGACGTACCATAAACCTATTTAAGATATCTCCAGAAGGCAACTGCTGAAGATAACAGAATATATTTAAATAATAGTTGCATACATTTATTAATTCAGTTTCCAGTACAATTAAATATATAATACTTGTCAGTTCTGGCATAAACAACTCAGAGACAACCACACCTAATCCCATTGCATTCTCAATGAGGGGAACCAAATGGCATCTATTTTCTAATTAGGGCTAGTAATAATGAGTTTTATCACTCTTCTGTTCTAAGAAATGTGAGTGTAAATCAGTACGAGTGAGACCTGATTACGAGTGAGTCCTGAGTCCACTCAGCATAACAAAAGGAACAGAAATCTTTACAATATGCTAACATTGCAAACTGTCCAGAGAGTGTTGTAAAGCATTACGGGACAGTATATAAGTCTAAGTGCTATTGCTATTGCTATTGCTACCACTATTTGCTTTTACTTTACATCATGCATAACCTTTATCAACTCATACCTCCCTGCATGTGTTCGTATTCCCAAGGTGCAATTTTCTACTGCAGGAAAATTGGCTCATTGCAAATCTGGAATAGGCAGGCAATAGCAATAGCTATTGCCCCCCCCCCAAAAAAAATCTGGCTCCTTATTTTATTGTTCTCAGAAAGATGGAAGACTGTGGCAACCTTGAGCCCCATCAGGATTGAACTCCAGGCTGTGGGCAGAATTTTCCTACAATACTTCACTTTAACCACTGTGCCACCAGGGGTCCTGTGTCCCCACTGATATCTGGGTAGGACTTTAATAGACCCTTTAGCATGAAGTTTGTCTTTGTCCCCACAATCTAGAATCCTAATATACTGAACCTATAGTTCATTTGTCCTTATAAAGTGATATGTACCCCCTTCTTATTATTATACATCACATATATCTCTCACATCAGCCACGTACAACTTTTAATAGTTATTTACATTAATTAGTGATTTTTCAATTACAGGTTAAATACAAACAGACAATCAAACTGATCACCCTGAATGTTCTATCTGATTGATGGACAGTTGATTCTTCAAACAGATGTTACCTCTGGGTGAATTTTGTTCCCTGGAAATTTCTTTCTACAAATTCCACTTCATAATGATGAAGAGGCATAATACTTGTTTCCAGCCTTTTGTCTAACAACTTTTGCTTGATGATTATTATTAGAATTAAAAACATTTTTCAAATTAGCATAAAGAGAGAAGTTTAGACCTAATTTCACTGTCTATATGATCTCCAGCCATGCCTCAGTCAGGAAGATCCTGCCTAAGGCAGAGGGATACATATTTCCTGTCTACAAAACAATTGTCAATTTTGTGAATGCCAGGTGGTTTCTCATCTATCTGGCTGCTTTGTAATATGTTTGCTATTTGGGCTTTGATTATGAATTAGCTTTACTTAGCTAACAACAACACCCATCCTTATTCCCCAAAAGGAAGGAGGGAGAAAGGGAGAGAAGAAGAGGGAGAGAGGGAGAGAGAGAGAGGGAGAGAGAGAGAGAGAGAGAGAGAGAGAGAGAGAGAGAGAGAGAGAGAGAGAGAGAGAGAGAGAGAGAGAGAGAGAGAGATCTGCTCTTGAACTTAGAGAGCTAGGACAGGGGTAGGCAACCTCGGCTCTTTTATGACTCGTAGACTTCAACTCCCAGAATTCCTGAGTCAGCTAAGCTGACTCAGGAATTCTGGGAGTTGAAGTCCACGAGTCATAAAAGAGCCGAGGTTGCTTGCCCCTGAGCTAGGAAATGATAGCTAGGCAGACCAATTCTTTGATTGTATAAATCCATTATATTCCTTTAGGTTATGGAGCACAAATAAAACTATTGATCATCAAAATAATGGAACTTATCCCTTATCTACCAGAAATGTTAGCTGCAATGAAAAAAATTAAATATATTAAAATAGAACATTGAACTGTTCCAGGTATTGGGATTTTTTTTTCTATACTTACCCATGTCACCCAGGAAAATAAGCCACCATATTTCTACAGAATTCATCATAAATGGGTTGCCCCATGCTGACTCATCTTCATTAATCACCATGGTCCTGCTGCTATATCTCGGAGGAAGCCCCATGGTTTCATAAATAAATTAGTTCATATGTGTTTGTTTTTCAAAAAACAAATGTCAGCAAATGCAAAAACTTTATGATATAAAAACATAACTAGGATTTAGAATCGCTCAATGATGAACTACTCTGAGGAAGGCAATTAATCATCTACTCTTGTCTGATGGATAGAAAAATTATATTTGCCTAATGCAAAAAAAAAAATCAGTGGAGGTGTTCATGTTTTTTAATGGAAGGAGCATAGGGAAACAGCAAAATGCTGCACAAGTTGCCATAGCATTTCTTTTGTACTTGTTAGTACTGAGAATCCCAATTCTTTTTCAAAAGAACTGAAGAAGCTTTTTGGTTGAGAAGCAAAAGGTCTTCAAGCAAAAACAAAGAAAGTCCAGTTGCCTTAAGTTTAGAAAAAGCACTTTTGGGACAACCATGACCTGGATGACTACATAGACATTTAGTACTGAGAAGTATTCTAAGTTGTACAGCTGAAACCTGCCCTAGATCATCTTATGAGCTTGTTATTTTTCAGTCTTATTTCTTCCAAATGTAAAATGAAAATATCAAAGTTCTGCTTGATAGTGGAAGTGCTACCGACTCTTTGCTTGCAGATGGAAATATAACTGAGAAAAAGTTATTCTGTTTCTCTTTTGGTCAAATATTCCACTGAGAGCAGCTACTACGAAAAGTCTCTGTGAATGTACATACCAAAGATAGAGGAAGAAACATTGGAAGGTGCCATTTAGGCATTGGATCCAACCTCTGCTCAATGCAGAAATCAACACTGAAGCACCCTTGAGAATTGCTTGACCATCCTCTTCTTGAACCCATTCAACAAAAGAAAGTTAATCATCTCCCCTCAAAATTGTCCTTCATGGTTATCCATTATCTGCCTTCCTGTAAATTAAATCAACTGTTCCATTTATTCCGTGCCCTCTTTTCTGCAGTCCAGATATGGCAGCCCTAATAAAGAAGGGATAATGATTTATAGCTATGAATGATAGTTTTGGCTGTTTTCATATTTGCCCCCTACCCAAAGCTTTTCAAGTGTAAGTACCTAGTACCCCCAGTTTGTAACAATCAGGAGTTGAAATGGGCGCCTTCCAAAGGCCCTAAAGCTTTTTTCCGAGATATAATCCCAAACTGAAATCTCAAAGGATCCCAGATTTTATAGACTGTAATAAGACTGAAAAAGGTCTAGTCGTAATACTAATAAAAAGGCAGTTAATAACTACAAATGCCTATATCTCAACTTAGCTTGTTTACAGCTCACATTTTTAAATACTTTTACAGTACATCTCATTCTCCAAACGCTAAAACAGTCAAGATTCAGCATATATACACACACACACACACACACACACACACACACTAATGAAGCTGCAAGATACAGTTCCCAAGTAACAGCAAGGCAGACAGTATAGTGCCAGCCAAAATAGGTAAAATTGGCAACTAAATTCAGTACAGATCAACAGTCTGCTCACAGATGGAAAAAGTAAGTACAGATATCTGCTAAATAGAAACATGTAAGGGCATCCAGGAACTGAAAACTGAATGTTTAAACTGAAGAGAAAAAGAAAGAGAAGGGGGGAATTTTTTTTTTATTTTTCTTTGACCTTGATTTTCGCTTCCACAGTTTAAGGGGACAGTTCTCCCAAAAGTTACAAGGCTTGCAAGATTACTAGTGTACAAATAAAGGAAATCACAGCAATACTCAATAGTAACCTTTTATAACTTTTGCTAGGGAGGGTGGCAAGCATTGTCTTCAGCAACAAAGCAACATTCAAACAATGATACAAGTTAATATGTTTCTGAGCATGCCATCATCTCTGTTGTGTATATATGCTTGGTGAAGGCAGGACTGAGCATAAGAAGCACTCTTTCTGTATATGAATACAGATAGTCCACAACCTATGACCACAACTGAGCCCAAAATTTCCATTGCTAGGCAGGACAGTTGTTAATTGAGTTTTTCTCCATTTTACGACATTTTTTGTTAAGGGAATCACTGCAGTTATTAAGTTAGTAACGTGGTTGTTAAGTGAAACTGGCTTCCCCATTGAGTTTGCTTGCCAGATGTTGTCAGAAGGTGATCGCATGACCCCAGGGCACTGCAACTGTCATGAATACATGCCAGATGCCAAAGGTCTGAATTTTGATCATGTGATCATGGGGATGCTGCAATGGTCATGTGAAAATTGGTCATAGGGATGCTGCAACGGTCATGTGAAAATTGGTCGCTTTTTTTCCAGTGCCGTTATAACTTTAAACAGTCACTAAACAAATGGTTGTGAGATGAAGACTCACAAGATTTTATCAGGTTTATTCTCCTAAACTCATCAAGGAGAAGGCCATGGTGCTTCTGCATCAGAAGTTACAAGGCTGTCATTATCTAGGTTATAATAGATAGGTTCCACTTCCTAAATTGCCAGAATAAAATGTGGGACTAAAGATGATGTGATCCATGCTTACGATCCCAAATTAAGCCAACATGTACTTCGGTGAGCAAATTGTGATTAAGGAAAAGTGAGAAATCAGGAAGATTTAGACTTCAGTGGTAGTCCAAATGCCCCCTTCNCCCCCCCCCCCCCAAAAAGGCAGAGGATAAGAGAAGTATTGAAAACAAGAACAGTGGAAAGATTATGCCAGGAGACAGAAGAGAATAGAAGCCAATATGGTTGGGTTGAAAAAGTAGCTTAGCTTAAAATTCATGTTAAAACTAATGATATTCAGTGACCTACTATCCATCCAGCCCTCTCTTGCCTAAATATGGAGATTTTTCTCTCTTTTTTTGCAAATGGTTGCTCTTTGTATAGCTCCAAGTAAGATGATATGCTTATTTCTTTTAAGGTGTTACAAAGCAAGTAGAATAAAAAAAAATCATTCATTTTTAAATGATTTCTTTTGCTATAAATTCAAACTTTCTATTGTATTGAATGTTGATCTTACCTCATTTTAGACATGGTTAATTCTAGAGGAATGAGCAAGATGGACTGAAAACAAATTTAATACATAAGTAAATAAATAAAATAACCCTGTGTAAAGTGGTTTATTTATTCAATTTTTCTCCTGCCTTTATTACTTTATATATAATTCAAGCCAGCAAACATACTTTAACCATTACAGCTCTCTCTCTCTCTCTCTCTCTCTCTCTCTCTCTCTCTCTCTCTCTCTCTCTGTAACGCCCTTGAGAAAATAATTTTCTCAATGGGCCTTTATACAATGAAAGATATTTTTGTACTTCAGATATTTTTTTTTTCCTTTTTCGGATCCAAGTGCCGCATCCTGAACAGCCAGTTCATCAGAGAATAACCTGCTATGCACTGCCATTTACATTTCCCCAAATACCCCAGTAGCTTAATGAAGACTGGGGGAAATTTAAATGGCAGCATAAATTGCTGGTGACAAGTTCGCTCAGAGAATGGTCTGCAAATTTGGAAGGGGTCATATTGTCAAGATCCTCTCAGATCTAAAACTAGATCTAAGAAAATCTGAATGATCTCCAAAATAAGGGTACGTATACTTTCTTACATTAAAAAATGCCCACTGGGGTTCCCTTTGTTATAATTCCATGTTATAATTCTTTTGAATTATGCCATCATATTACGAGCCTACAGCCAGACTATATTATCTTTTTATCTCTTCATTTTCCTACAAAAATATTTACTTACTTACTTACTTACTTACTTACTTACTTACTTACTTACTTACTTACTTACTTACTTACTTACTTATTTATTTAGTGGCATAGTGGCATAGTGGCCTAGAGGTGAAGATGCTTGTCTCCCACTCAGAAGGTTGAGAGTTAAATCCTAGACAGCAACAGATGTTTATCAAGACACACAGAGAAAATAACTGCTGCGAACTCCACGTAGACATCAGGAAGGGCATCTGGTTAGTAAACACTCAGCTCCATTCAATCGTCCCGACTGTACCCCGAATAAAGGGATTACAGGGTCGTAAAAAAATTATTTATAAAATTAAAACATTAAAAAGAAAGAAAGAACCTGCTAAATGAAAAGCTACTGAAAAGTTGCCCCTCCTTTTTATGGATAAAACTGAATCATTTTCTATATTGTGGCAAGCAAATATTCATTGTGAAGTTTAAACTTTAAACCATGATGCGCCTTTTCAAACCAGTGCTGCAGATCTGGTACAGTGAGCAAGAACAAATTGTAGGCTTGTGAGTTTGAATGTGACAGTTCAAGTGTGGACTGAGGAAAAAAGAAAAGCTGTTATGAAATCTGAGTGGAAAAGTGCCCAGTGCTTTCCCACAAAATAAGACAGCAGGAGAATGAAGAAGGAATAAAAGGAAAATGTCACGACCGAATGAGGTCCTGGAAAGATGATGTGAATTACCAAAATCAGAGGGGATGCGGTAATGAGAATCAAATAGCTTGAAGTTTGTTTTTTTTAAAATATAGCAGATTTAATAATTTTCTTAGACAAGAAAAAAAGGGTACAGGTATAGAATTTGTGGAACCTGTCTCAATAGCAGTAACTGTGAGAGGGCTCTTGGAGTCCTAGTGGACAATCATGTAAATATGAGCCAGCAGTATGCTGCAGCTGACAAAAAAGCCAATGCAATCCTAGGCTGCATTATCAGAAGAATAGAATAAAGATCACATGAAATGTTAGTACCACGTTATAATGCCTTGGTAAGACCCCCACTTGGAATATTGCATCCAATTTTCGTTGCCACAATATGAAAAAGATGTTGAGATTCTGGAAAGTCTCAACAGAGAGGGAGCTGGCGGCTAAAACATATGAAGAACGGTTGCAGGAATCGGTTATGTCCAGTTTAATGAAAAGAAGAACTAGGGGTGACATGATAGCAGTGTTCCAATATCTAAGCAGCTGTCACAAAGAAGAGGGGGGGTCAACTTATTCTCCCAAAGGCGAACACCCAAAGATATGATAAGAAGCAATGGATGGAAACTAATCAAGGAGAGAAGCAACCTAGAACTAAGGAGAAACTTCCTGATAGTTACAACAATTAATCAGTGGAACAATTTGCCTCCAGAAGTTGTGAATGGTCCAACACTGGAAGTTTAAAAGAAGAGACTGGACAACCATTTGTCTGAAATGATACAGGGCTTCCTGCCTGAGCAGGGGGTTGACTAGAAGACCTCCAAGGTCCCTTCCAACTCTGTTATTCTGTTAATAAGGTGGGGTGGGGTCATTTGATTCTCCTTCATTCACTTTCTTCTCTCTGAAATCTATGTTAATCTTTTCACCATTATTTTTTATCCATTGAAATCAATGGTCCTGTAAAAGAAGAATGCATGGAGAAACCGATGTACTATCATATTACTTGAAATTATTTTTTAACCCACGGGACTGGTTTTATTGTCCCAAATGAAAAACATCGACCTATGCTGAATTTGTGCAAGTAAACTAAGTTGTACAAAAGCTTATGGAACAAGTTTCTTTTTTTTTTTAATACTATAGCATTTGATACACCTGGAGGAACTGGAATCCAAGTATTGCATTGGACATACATGTAAAATAAACCTGGTTATCAGAAGGAGCAGAATTCTTATGTTAGTTTAACAATGCTATAGGAAACAACATTGTTGCTTTAGATTGGAGGTCACTGGCATCAGTAGGCATTGGGTCGAAAAAAGGCAAACTGGCAATTGTGGAGGCATGATTATAGCTCCACTCATTTTATATTTGTGTGCGTGTGTGCGCACGCACAAAGACCAAGGCTTTCATCATACTGTTATAACCATCTAACCTGCTTTGACTACCCCTGGAGGCCACTGTGAAGACTTTTCTGAATACAGCCTGGACCAAACCAAATGCCCAGGCAAGGGGTCTTCTAATCCACACAAAGTGGAATTGTTCTCCAAGTATGGTGAACGCTGAATAGACCCTTACTTTGGGCTCTTACTTTCTCAGTGAATGCCCTTGGGGACCCAGAACTAGATACCCCACTTTGATAAAGCAGCGAATAATAATAAATATCTTAATTTTCTATATGGTTTTGCACATTATGGTTTTCTGCTCTTTCCACTCAAAATCAGTGCGGTGGAGCTGCTCAAACATCAACTGATGAATGGATGGGTGGTAATAATAGCGCATGAAGAGTATTGATTGAAGGTTTACTGTGACATCAGTGCAGCATTTAAAAGCAGTCTTAGATGCTAAAATGGAAATGGCTATGTATATCAACCTACACTTGTACACAGAACAACAGCCTTCTACATTCAGCAGAGGCTACTCTTATATACCGTACAAAGTTAAGCTACTGGGAAGAGAGATCAAATTGACAAAAATGGAAAATATTTATGATAAAAATCAGATGTCCATCCTTTGTTCCTTCAACTCAGTGATGTAGTCTGGAGAAGCAGACCTGCTAGGTGTTAGCATATTAAACACAATTTACTTAAGTTTCAAAATAATTCCTGTAAGAGATTAGAAAATTAGTTAGCGAGCTCTTCTTGAACCTCTTTTAGCTTAATCCCCCTTTTTAAAAATGAATTGCAAAATGAGTTCAGGGTGAAATATTTATATATTTGATTTCTGTAGCTGCCAATCTCAAGAAGTGACTCTGGGCAACGTTCATTATAAAACATAACCCTAACCCTTAAAAAGCATTAAAACAATTAAAACAGTACTATATATGACATCATGTAAACTGTTACTATGGATGTCAATACAGCCATAAAATGGGGCCCTAAATGATTCATTTAGGGCCCTAAGCCCAGGGAGGCAACCAAATCTTCAGATGACCCAGTGTTTGGTAGAAATGTTAGTGCCCTTATGATTCAAAACTCACGTGAAAACTTGGTTGAAGCCATTATGCTGTTTCCTCATCTCTCATACACTTTCTCATTTTCTTCAGTTATTATATTAGTGATAATAACAACAAAATGCTTAACAGTGCATGGAAGCTATCCAAAAGTATACATATAATATGATTGCTGGTGTTAAAAATGAAGACAGAGAAATAAAAAGCCATCTGGATTTTAATAAATTCATTTGAAATTTATGTACAACTCTAGATGGCCACCAAAGAGAGAAATATCTCATGTACAGCAATCGGGCCTTCTACTTTACAGAAGTCAGTCCTCAATTGGAAGAGTTATCCATCTTTGATTTACTTCCTCACTGGGAAGGAAGTTATAAGAGTTCCCACCTTCTCCTGTCTGATCCTCTCCAAATATCTTGGAATTAACTTCCAATATATTAACTATGTTAATATTAGCATAGCTAATTATGAATGCTGGCACAGTGTTATTACATTCTACCATCATAATGCCTGGCAATAACTGGACTGGCTTTAAAGATGGTTGGCTTTTCATAACCAGTTCTAGAAATAATAAGGTCACATTTCTTCCTGCGTCACACTAACATGAGATTAGGGGGGGGGGGGCTTTTTAATGGGTTTTTAATTATATGGTGGATTTTTTTAAAAAAAATTAAGCCACTCAGAAACACCTTTGTATGACTTGGGTGGCTATATAAATTTGGTTTAATAAATAAATCCCTTGATCTTGCGCAACTAGGACACACTCTTGTGATCTATTGATGGTGCACAGGACTTCCTTTTTAAGATCAGATTCCCTTTCTATACTCCACTGACCCAGAGAAGATAAATATATAGGTAGTCCTCGACTTATTACCACAATTGAGCCCAAAATTTCTGTTGCTAAGTGGGACGTTTGTTAAGTGAGTTTTGCTCAATTTTAAGAATTTTCTTGCCACAGTTGTTAAGTGAATCGTTGCAGTTGTTAAATTAATAACCCCGTTGTTAAGTGAATCTGGCTTCCCCATTGACTTTGCTTGTAAGAAGGTCACAAAAGGTGATCGCATGACCCCGGGACACTGCAACCGTCATAAATAAGGGGATGCTGCAATGGTTGTAAGTGTGAAAAAGGTCATAAGTCACTTTTTTCAGTGCCGTTGTAACTTTAAATGGTCACTAAATGAACTGTTGTAAGTCGAGGACTGCCTGTATATCTGGATTAAGACACTGGAGTTTCCCAAGTCAGTTACAGGTGGGGGCTGTTGCAAAAACAGTATTTTTTCCCCTTATTGGTGCTTGCATTTTGCTTTCTCAGGCTTTCTTATCTTGCATATGTGGTTCTCATTGTTTTCCAAAATTAGAGCAGGACAAGGCTTATTTCTGCTGTTTGTTTTTAACATTCAATATGTGGTTGAATTTTATTTTTAAAAACATCAACAAATAAATACATCAAATAAATATGTGGCCTTTATCCAGAATTATCAGGTATGGCATTTGTTAAGCAAGGTAACCTGCAAAATATAGTTTCCTGCTTGGAATGTTAAAAAGGATGTTATGAAATGCCATGTCCGTGTTTATCTGTTCCACACCTGTCTACATTTGTTTGTTTTTTCTTGCCTTGCAGGACATTTTCTTCAAAACCATTCCCCCCCCCCTTCAGAAGTCTTTTTCCTTAACACACAACAGCAGCCAACACCACCAAGTGTGGTGAATGTCATGGCAGCTGTCAGCCCTTCAGAACAGGACAGGTCAGGAAACAGACTTCACATGTTTGACTGGAACTACAATTTATTGATATAGGTTATAGCAGATAATCTTGAAAGCCTGACTGTGTTTTGCCCTCCGTCTCTCATGTCCTGATAAATTAGGGTGGAGTCTTTCTCACACTTTTTCTGTTTCCCAGACTTAAAACATTCTCTTTTTTTTGGTAATAATTTCTGAATAGCTCATCCAAGGTCGTCTCCCTGGCTAGCTACAGCATCAGAGTGCTCAATAGTTAATCCAGGTTGGTATTGTGGTAGGATCACTCAAGACAAATATAACCAGTTTAGAGTGAAGGTAATACTTTTAAGGTCACAATGCCCTCACACAGCAGAAGAGCGTGCAGCCAATCCAGACTTCTTGCTCTTATTCTCCAGATGCTATTTTTTACCTTCACAAAGGTAAAGAGAACATACAGTGCAAATGAAGCTTTTCAAATAAGTGGATGAAATTTCATCCCAACCAAAAAAGGTGGTTTTCAAAACCTGTTAGCAGGAATATAAAATTGGAGGAACTTTGTTGAGTCTTATGTATAACAAAACCAAAACAAGTAACATCTGGAAAAAGAGGACCAGATCAACCAAACCAGAAAAATTATAAGAGAGACCTTTCTAAAGACAGAAATCCTTTATCTTCTCCTTTCTCTTCATAATGTCTAGGGTAGTATTTCTCAACCTTGGCAACTTGAAGATGTGTGGACTTCAACTCCCTTCAACTCCTTGCTGGCTGGGGAATTCTGTGAGTTGAAATCCACACATCTTCAACTGTTGTGATTCCTCGCCAGCCAGTGGATCCGGCAGCTGAGTCTGAGGAATCAGATGAGGAGGAGGGGCCTGGAGTGACATTAGAGTCAGAGGAAGGCTCTGAGGAGCTCAAAGACTTACAGTTGGACAAGGAGCCTGGCCCCTCTACTTGCGCTCAGGCTGAGACACAGCTGTGCTGGGAACTTTAGTTGGACAGTGATGAAGAACAGTTGGGACAAATCACGGATGCATGAATGCGCAGGAAAGAGAAGCAAGTAGGACAGAGGAATGCAATGGGGCAGCTCCAAAGGCAAAGGAGAAGGCATTTGGAAGCCACGCCTTGGCTGAATTATAAAAGGAAAGGTGTGGGAGGTGCTGGTTGCCGAAGGCAACCGTTCGTATTGAGGATCGAGTTTCTGTGGACTGTGTTTGTTTGCCTTGGACGTTGACTCAGGTCTATGAGAATAAAAGGGGTTGTTTTTTTCTTACGGTTCCTGCCTGTTTCTCGGGAGAGGGGTTTCTCCTTGTGAACATAACAAGGACTCACGTAGGCTGGGACAGAACATCAAGTTGCTAAGGTTGAGAAACACTGATCTAGGGATAAAACATAATTGTCTTGAGATTTTTCTTGCTCAAATGACATTAAATGAAACGAGCAGAAGAACATGCAACATATACTTTATTGTACTATCCTTTCAGGAGGAGATGTGGGCTTGTGACAACTAGAAGCAGCCCAACAGCCTGTGATGGCTAGCTAAATCTTAAATGACAAATTGCACTGGCTCATCAAATGAATTGATATCAGAGGTTTCCTCTCTCAGTCACACCTATATCTCACTTCATGCTATAATCAAAGCGTAATTAAGAAGAATGGAGTAACAATCCAACACTGGTATAGCTAAGAGCTTTGATTGGATTGTTTCCCACTCAGAGAGAGAGAGAGAGAGAAAGAGAGAGANTATCTAGGTTATAATAGATAGGTTCCACTTCCTAAATTGCCAGAATAAAATGTGGGACTAAAGATGATGTGATCCATGCTTACGATCCCAAATTAAGCCAACATGTACTTCGGTGAGCAAATTGTGATTAAGGAAAAGTGAGAAATCAGGAAGATTTAGACTTCAGTGGTAGTCCAAATGCCCCCTTCTCCCCCCCCCCAAAAAAAGGCAGAGGATAAGAGAAGTATTGAAAACAAGAACAGTGGAAAGATTATGCCAGGAGACAGAAGAGAATAGAAGCCAATATGGTTGGGTTGAAAAAGTAGCTTAGCTTGAAATTCATGTTAAAACTAATGATATTCAGTGACCTACTATCCATCCAGCCCTCTCTTGCCTAAATATGGAGATTTTTCTCTCTTTTTTTGCAAATGGTTGCTCTTTGTATAGCTCCAAGTAAGATGATATGCTTATTTCTTTTAAGGTGTTACAAAGCAAGTAGAATAAAAAAAAATCATTCATTTTTAAATGATTTCTTTTGCTGTAAATTCAAACTTTCTATTGTATTGAATGTTGATCTTACCTCATTTTAGACATGGTTAATTCTAGAGGAATGAGCAAGATGGACTGAAAACAAATTTAATACATAAGTAAATAAATAAAATAACCCTGTGTAAAGTGGTTTATTTATTCAATTTTTCTCCTGCCTTTATTACTTTATATATAATTCAAGCCAGCAAACATACTTTAACCACTACAGCTCTCTCTCTCTCTCTCTCTCTCTCTCTCTCTCTCTCTCTCTCTCTCTCTCTCTCTCTTTCTCTGTAACGCCCTTGAGAAAATAATTTTCTCAATGGGCCTTTATACAATGAAAGATATTTTTGTACTTCAGATATTTTTTTTTCCTTTTTCGGATCCAAGTGCCGCATCCTGAACAGCCAGTTCATCAGAGAATACCCTGCTATGCACTGCCATTTACATTTCCCCAAATACCCCAGTAGCTTAATGAAGACTGGGGGAAATTTAAATGGCAGCATAAATTGCTGGTGACAAGTTCGCTCAGAGAATGGCCTGCAAATTTGGAAGGGGTCATATTGTCAAGATCCTCTCAGATCTAAAACTAGATCTAAGAAAATCTGAATGATCTCCAAAATAAGGGTACATATACTTTCTTACATTAAAAAATGCCCACTGGGGTTCCCTTTGTTATAATTCCATGTTATAATTCTTTTGAATTATGCCATCATATTACGAGCCTACAGCCAGACTATATTATCTTTTTATCTCTTCATTTTCCTACAAAAATATTTACTTACTTACTTACTTACTTACTTACTTACTTACTTACTTACTTACTTACTTACTTACTTACTTAGTGGCATAGTGGCCTAGAGGTGAAGATGCTTGTCTCCCACTCAGAAGGTTGAGAGTTAAATCCTAGACAGCAACAGATGTTTATCAAGACACACAGAGAAAATAACTGCTGCGAACTCCACGTAGACATCAGGAAGGGCATCTGGTGAGTAAACACTCAGCTCCATTCAATCGCCCCGACTGTACCCCGAATAAAGGGACTGAGGAAAAAAGAAAAGCTGTTATGAAATCTGAGTGGAAAAGTGCCCAGTGCTTTCCCACAAAAATAAGACAGCAGGAGAATGAAGAAGGAATAAAAGGAAAATGTCACGACCGAATGAGGTCCTGGAAAGATGATGTGAATTACCAAAATCAGAGGGGATGAGGTAATGAGAATCAAATAGCTTGAAGTTTTTTTTTTTTTAAATATAGCAGATTTAATAATTTTCTTAGACAAGAAAAAAAGTGTACAGGTATAGAATTTGTGGAACCTGTCTCAATAGAAGTAACTGTGAGAGGGCTCTTGGAGTCCTAGTGGACAATCACGTAAATATGAGCCAGCAGTATGCTGCAGCTGACAGAAAAGCCAATGCAATCCTAGGCTGCATTATCAGAAGAATAGAATAAAGATCACATGAAATGTTAGTACCATGTTATAATGCCTTGGTAAGACCCCCACTTGGAATATTGCATCCAATTTTCATTGCCACAATATGAAAAAGATGTTGAGACTCTGGAAAGTCTCAACAGAGAGGGAGCTGGCAGCTAAAACATATGAAGAACGGTTGCAGGAATCGGTTATGTCCAGTTTAATGAAAAGAAGAACTAGAGGTGACATGATAGCAGTGTTCCAATATCTAAGCAGCTGTCACAAAGAAGAGGGGGTCAACTTATTCTCCCAAAGGCGAACACCCAAAGACATGATAAGAAGCAATGGATGGAAACTAATCAAGGAGAGAAGCAACCTAGAACTAAGGAGAAATTTCCTGATAGTTAGAACAATTAATCAGTGAAACAATTTGCCTCCAGAAGTTGTGAATGGTCCAACACTGGAAGTTTAAAAGAAAAGACTGGACAACCATTTGTCTGAAATGATACAGGGCTTCCTGCCTGAGCAGGGGGTTGGACTAGAAGACCTCCAAGGTCCCTTCCAACTCTGTTATTCTGTTACTCTGTTAATAAGATGGGGTGGGGTCATTTGATTCTCCTTCATTCACTTTCTTCTCTCTGAAATCTATGTTAATCTTTTCACCATTATTTTTTATCCATTGAAATCAATGGCCCTGTAAAAGAAGAATACATGGAGAAACCGATGTACTATCATATTACTTGAAATTATTTTTTAACCCACAGGACTGGTTTTATTGTCCCAAATGAAAAACATTGACCTATGCTGAACTTGTGCAAGTAAACTAAGTTGTACAAAAGCTTATGGAACAAGTTTCTTTTTTTTAATACTATAGCATTTGATACACCTGGAGGAACTGGAATCCAAGTATTGCATTGGACATACATGTAAAATAAACCTGGTTATCAGAAGGAGCAGAATTCTTATGTTAGTTTAACAATGCTATAGGAAACAACATTATTGCTTTAGATTGGAGATCATTGGCATCAGTAGGGACTGGGTTGAAAAAAGGCAAACTGGCAATTGTGGAGGCATGATTACAGCTCCACTCATTTTATATTTGTGTGTGTGTGTGTGTGCGCGCACAAAGACCAAGGCTTTCATCATACTGCTATAACTATCTAACCTGCTTTGACTACCCCTGGAGGCCACTGTGAAGACTTTTCTGAATGCAGCCTGGACCAAACCAAATGCCCAGGCAAGGGGTCTTCTAATCCACACAAAGTGGAATTGTTCTCCAAGTATGGTGAACGCTGAATAGACCCTTACTTTGGGCTCTTACTTTCTCAGTGAATGCCCTTGGGGACCCAGAAATAGATACCCCACTTTGATAAAGCAGCGAATAATAATAAATATCTTCATTTTCTATATGGTTTTGCACATTATGGTTTTCTGCTCTTTCCACTCAAAATCAGTGCAGTGGAGCTGCTCAAACATCAACTGATGAATGGATGGGTGGTAATAATAGCGCATGAAGAGTATTGATTAAAGGTTTACTGTGACATCAGTGCAGCATTTAAAAGCAGTCTTAGATCCTAAAATGGAAATGGCTATGTACAGTATATCAACCTACACTTGTACACAGAACAACAGTCTTCTACATTCAGCAGAGGCTACTCTTATATACCGTACAAAGTTAAGCTACTGGGAAGAGAGATCAAATTGACAAAAATGGAAAATATTTATGATAAAAATCAGATGTCCATCCTTTGTTCCTTCAACTCAGTGATGTAGTCTGGAGAAGCAGACCTGCTAGCTGTTAGCATATTAAACACAATTTACTTAAGTTTCAAAATAATTCCTGTAAGAGATTAGAAAATTAGTTAGTGAGCTCTTCTTGAACCTCTTTTAGCTTAATCCCCCTTTTTAAAAATGAATTGCAAAATGAGTTCAGGGTGAAATATTTATATATTTGATTTCTGTAGCTGTCAATCACAAGAAGTGACTCTGGGCAACGTTCATTATAAAACATAACAACAATTAAAAAGCATTAAAACAATTAAAACAGTACTATATATGACATCATGTAAACTGTTACTATGGATGTCAATACAGCCATAAAATGGGGCCCTTAATCATTTGGGGCCCTAAGCCCAGGGAGGCAACCAAATCTTCAGATGACCCAGTGTTTGGTAGAAATGTTAGTGCCCTTATGATTCAAAATTCACGTGAAAACTTGGTTGAAGCCATTATGCTGTTTCCTCATCTCTCATACACTTTCTCATTTTCTTCAGTTATTATATTAGTGATAATAACAACAAAATACTTAACAGTGCATGGAAGCTATCCAAAAGTATACATATAATATGATTGCTGGTGTTAAAAATGAAGACAGAGAAATAAAAAGCCATCTGGATTTTAATAAATTCATTTGAAATTTATGTACAACTCTAGATGGCCACCAAAGAGAGAAATATCTCATGTACAGCAGTTGGGCCTTCTACTTTACAGAAGTCAGTCCTCAATTGGAAGAGTTATCCATCTTTGATCTACTTCCTCACTGGGAAGGAAGTTATAAGAGTTCCCACCTTCTCCTGTCTGATCCTCTCCAAATATCTTGGAATTAACTTCCAATATATTAACTATGTTAATATTAGCATAGCTAATTATGAATGCTGGCATAGTGTTATTACATTCTACCATCATAATGCCTGGCAATAACTGGACTGGCTTTAAAGATGGTTGGCTTTTCATAACCAGTTCTAGAAATAATAAGGTCACATTTCTTCCTGCGTCGCACTAACATGAGATTAGGGGGAGGGGCTTTTTAATGGGTTTTTAATTATATGGTGGATTTTTAAAAAAAAATTAAGCCACTCAGAAACACTTTTGTATGACTTGGGTGGCTATATAAATTTGGTTTAATAAATAAATCCCTTGATCTTGCGCAACTAGGACACACTCTTGTGATCTATTGATGGTGCACAGGACTTCCTTTTTAAGATCAGATTCCCTTTCTATACTCCACTGACCCAGAGAAGATAAATATATAGGTAATCCTCGACTTATTACCACAATTGAGCCCAAAATTTCTGTTGCTAAGTGGGACGTTTGTTAAGTAAGTTTTGCTCAATTTTAAGAATTTTCTTGCCACAGTTGTTAAGTGAATCGTTGCAGATGTTAAATTAATAACCCCGTTGTTAAGTGAATCTGGCTTCCCCATTGACTTTGCTTGTAAGAAGGTCACAAAAGGTGAGCGCATGACCCCGGGACACTGCAACCGTCATAAATAGGGGGATGCTGCAATGGTTGTAAGTGTGAAAAAGGTCATAAGTCACTTTTTTCAGTGCCATTGTAACTTTGAATGGTCACTAAATGAACTGTTGTAAGTCGAGGACTGCCTGTATATCTGGATTAAGACACTGGAGTTTCCCAAGTCAATTACAGGTGGGGGCTGTCGCAAAAACAGTATTTTTTCCCCTTATTGGTGCTTGCATTTTGCTTTCTCAGGCTTTCTTATCTTACATATGTGGTTCTCATTGTTTTCCAAAATTAGAGTAGGACAAGGCTTATTTCTGCAGTTTGTTTTTAACATTCAATATGTGGTTGAATTTTATTTTTAAAAACATCAACAAATAAATACATCAAATAAATATGTGGCCTTTATCCAGAATTATCAGGTATGGCATTTGTTAAGCAAGGTAACCTGCAAAATATAGTTTCCTGCTTGGAATGTTAAAAAGGATGTTATGAAATGCCATGTCCGTGTTTATCTGTTCCACACCTGTCTACATTTGTTTGTTTTTTCCTGCCTTGCAGGACATTTTCTTCAAAACCATTTTTCCCCCTTCAGAAGTCTTTTTCCTTAACACACAACAGCAGCCAACACCACCAAGTGTGGTGAATGTCATGGCAGCTGTCAGCCCTTCAGAACAGGACAGGTCAGGAAACAGACTTCACATGTTTGACTGGAACTACAATTTATTGATATAGGTTACAGCAGATAATCTTGAAAGCCTGACTGTGTTTTTCCTTCCGTCTCTCATGTCCTGATAAATTAGGGTGGAGTCTTTCTCACACTTTTTCTGTTTCCCAGACTTAAAACGTTCTCTTTTTTTTGGTAATAATTTCTGAATAGCTCATCCAAGGTCGTCTCCCTGGCTAGCTACAGCATCAGAGTGCTCAATAGTTAATCCAGGTTGGTATTGTGGTAGGATCACTCAAGACAAATATAACCAGTTTAGAGTGAAGGTAATACTTTTAAGGTCACAATGCCCTCACACAGCAGAAGAGCGTGCAGCCAATCCAGACTTCTTGTTCTTATTCTCCAGATGCTATTTTTTACCTTCACAAAGGTAAAGAGAACATACAGTGCAAATGAAGCTTTTCAAATAAGTGGATGAAATTTCATCCCAACCAAAAAAGGTGGTTTTCAAAACCTGTTAGCAGGAATATAAAATTGGAGGAACTTTGTTGAGTCTTATGTATAACAAAACCAAAACAAGTAACATCTGGAAAAAGAGGACCAGATCAACCAAACCAGAAAAAATATAAGAGAGACCTTTCTAAAGACAGAAATCCTTTATCTTCTCCTTTCTCTTCATAATGTCTAGGGTAGTATTTCTCAACCTTGGCAACTTGAAGATGTGTGGACTTCAACTCCCTTCAACTCCTTGCTGGCTGGGGAATTCTGTGAGTTGAAATCCACACATCTTCAACTGTTGTGATTCCTCGCCAGCCAGTGGATCCGGCAGCTGAGTCTGAGGAATCAGATGAGGAGGAGGGGCCTGGAGTGACATTAGAGTCAGAGGAAGGCTCTGAGGAGCTCAAAGACTTACAGTCGGACAAGGAGCCTGGCCCCTCTACTTGCGCTCAGGCTGAGACACAGCTGTGCTGGGAACTTTAGTTGGACAGTGATAAAGAACAGTTGGGACAAATCACGGATGCATGAATGCGCAGGAAAGAGAAGCAAGTAGGACAGAGGAATGCAATGGGGCAGCTCCAAAGGCAAAGGAGAAGGCATTTGGAAGCCACGCCTTGGCTGAATTATAAAAGGAAAGGTGTGGGAGGTGCTGGTTGCCGAAGGCAACCGTTCGTATTGAGGATCGAGTTTCTGTGGACTGTGTTTGTTTGCCTTGGACGTTGACTCAGGTCTATGAGAATAAAAGGGGTTGTTTTTTTCTTACGGTTCCTGCCTGTTTCTTGGGAGAGGGGTTTCTCCTTGTGAACATAACAAGGACTCACGTAGGCTGGGACAGAACATCAAGTTGCTAAGGTTGAGAAACACTGATCTAGGGATAAAACATAATTGTCTTGAGATTTTTCTTGCTCAAATGACATTAAATGAAACGAGCAGAAGAACATGCAACATATACTTTATTGTACTATCCTTTGAGGAGGAGATGTGGGCTTGTGACAACTAGAAGCAGCCCAACAGTCTGTGATGGCTAGCTAAATCTTAAATGACAAATTGCACTGACTCATCAAATGAATTGATATCAGAGGTTTCCTCTCTCAGTCACACCTATATCTCACTTCATGCTATAATCAAAGCGTAATTAAGAAGAATGGAGTAACAATCCAACACTGGTATAGCTAAGAGCTTTGATTGGATTGTTTCCCACTCATTCCTATCCCTAACATGTTGTCAGGACCTTGAGATGAGAGAGAGAGAGAGAGAGAGAGAGAGAGAGAGAGAGAGAGAGAGAGAGAGAG
>NW_015388200.1:480585-484942 GCF_001527695.2 Protobothrops mucrosquamatus | reverse complement strand
GTAATGTAAATGTTTGTCTTTAAGAAGAGGAGATGATCGGCTAGTACCCCTAAACTGCATCCGAGGTGGTGGAAAAGAAGGTGATGGGATGTGTAGGATAGTTGGGAAGGAGGAAAGAGGAGAGGTAGTGGTCAAGAGGGGGAGGAAGGAAGAGGGAAGTAGGTAGGAAGGTGGAGGGAGTGTGGATGCAGGGGGGGGAACGCCGATTATTTCTGAATATCTAATGAGTAGGCTTTTTATGTGTTTGTTTTTCTAATGAATTGCACCATATTTGTATTATTTGTTCATATGTTTATTTGAAAAAATTATTAAAAAAATTTAAAAAAAAAGAAAAAGAAAAAACTAAAGTAATAGTTAAAAATCTTACAGATAAACAAAAAAAAAAACAAATATCGGAAAAAACAGAATTACAGATAGCTTAAAAGGTTAAATATTTGGGACTTCCGGTTCCGGATCATGGTGCTCGCAGCTGTGCGAGGAGACTGCTCTCCTCCCCAGCTGAGTTTCCGCTGCCGGTAGACCCTTAATTGGGTCAAAAAGCCACCCTGGAGGGGCAGCTACCGTTGAGGAGGTCCTCGTCATCTGTGGGAGAGTGGCAGCTTCTTCCACGGCCCGAGATTGCTCCTTTGGGCCGACGGTGGAAAGACCGGCCAATAAAATGGCCGTTCACCTTGCTGCTGTAACCAGAAGTCAGAAGAACATATAAGCACAGGAACCACCGTGGCTGAGCCAGGTGAGACTTTTTTTTCTCCCTCTCTTGGTTTTCCTTTTTCTTTTGTGCCTGTAAAAAGCACCTTTGAAATTATTTCCCTACTCTAAGAAAGCAGCATTTGTGAGTGTGGGAAAAAGAAGCTTAAATGGACTGAATTAATTTAAAGTGATTTTTTTTCTATTTTTTTTTTTAATTCACTTTGGGGTCTTGGAAAAAATTTTAAATATTGAATCTGCTATTGGACTTGAATTCTCCTTTTTTCTGTGTTTCCTGATTTTGTGTATGAGATTCCTGGTCTCTGGGAGAAGATTTTACATTGTACTGAGGACACCTTGTGGAAAAAGTTAAAATTGCAACTGTCTCTTTTTTCTGATGGTGAGACTGACTTTGACCTTCAGATTACCATAAAAGTAAAAATATAAAGAAAATTAACAGCTGTACTGGTGGGGGTGGATAGTGATTAAATGTTCCTTGAACACAGCCTCTACTAAATGATACAGACTGTTCTTAATTATTTTTGAAATGGAGCAACCCTATGTTCAACTTGACTATAAGCTCATATTGGAAAAACTTTATGAAGCTACTGACGAAATATGTTTGCAAATAAAAGAATTTACTATGGAAATAAAAAACAGAAATCCTGCTTTGAACTTACAAATTGACCCCCAGATTCTATCTGAGCATTCTATAGACCAAAAAACAACAGAAGCGGGATTAACCAAGGGTAAAGAAGATTCCACTTTACTTCATATGCATGCTGATGAGATCTCCGAGGAACCAAAAAGGACTGTAACTAAACCATCTACAACTCTAAAACCAACAGAAATGGACAGACAAGCTCAATGAACTGAGAATTATGGTAGCTTGGATAAGCAACTATTATGTACAAAGTTGGACATAACTGAGCCTGCTATTCAACAGTTTCAAACATGGAGACTTGACTCTTTAAAACAAGGGATTACTTACAAAGGAGCTAGGTCTCTAAAACAGAAAAGGGGACATTTCTGTTTGATACAAAGGATACCACAAGGCATAAAAAGTGACTTGTTCATTGATATAGAGGCGTTGTTATGGAAACCTGTTTGGCATAAAAGGAAAGCTAGAATAAGATTTAAGAGTGTGATTTAAGGCTTTATGTAACGGGTTTAAAAGGCTTATTAGATATGGACTGATTTATGGCTTAAGACAGTTAAATAAGATGTTAGACTGAATAAAAATTAATTAAAGTTTTGAATTTAATAATAAGATGTTTGTTTATGTATTAATATGTTTTGGATATAGCAATTTTGGGAGGAGGTTAAAGGAATTTGATACAGATATTGAGGGATTGATTGATAGATTATAAAGTGTAATAGAAATAGAAAGGTATTTTTCTTTTTTCTTGGTTTTGTCTTTGTTTCTTGTTTTTTGTTTTTTGTTTTCTTTTCTGTTTTGAACTAATATTTTTTTATTAGAAATGATAGCTACTTTGTAATGGAAGAAGAATAAGATAAAAGAAGAAATGATACTAATAAATGTTGATTGAATATGTTAAAGAAAAAGGCAATGGGGAGACACCCGAAGTGTTAATTATGCATTTAGATTAGAAATATGGAATATAGCAATTGAAATAGTTAAGCTTAACACAGGATTTGGATTTGTGGATCTATTTTGATGAAAGGTTATTGAGGATTGTTATGACTGACTTAGTTGTATTGAAATATATTAATTTGAATATAATATGTTACTAGAGGGAAAAGAGAGGGTTTTTTTAATGATTTAATCTGAACTTTATGAATATGACTTTGTTTGTGGACAATTGATTGCCCTGCCACCACGTTGATTCTTAAGCACTTGTTTGTAAAATGAAAAAAACCCAATAAAACTTGTTTTTTTTAAAAAAAAGGTTAAATATTTGGGAATACAATTGACAGCAAGATGTTCAATGATAAAAGAAGACAGTTATATAAAATTATTAAATCAAATAAAACGGGAGTTGGAAAAATGGAAAAATTTGCAATTGTCAATACTAGGAAGAATTGCTACAGTGAAAATGAATTTACTACCGAAAATCTTATTTTTATTTCAAACAATACCTATAAAATTGGAGAAATTTTTTTTTTTGAAGATTTGAATTCACTAATTTTGAAATTTATTTGTCAAGGAAAGAAAGCCAGAATTAAGATGAAAATGTTACAAGATGCTAAAGGAAATGGGGGATTTGGCCTACCAGAGTGGATTCTATATTATCAAGCATCCATATTAATATGGGTAAAAGAATGGATAATTCTTAAAAATAAAAGGTTGTTATATCTGGAGGGACATGACTTACAATTGGGGTGGCATGCTTTTTATGGTATGGGAAAAATAAAGTTCATAAATATTTCCAAAACCACTATATAAGAAATGCATTGTTAACAACATGGGAAAAAATAAAAAGCAAAATATATTTGAAAATTCCAGGGTGGTTATCAACAATGGAAGCATTTGTACACCCAAATTTAGTGGACTTTGAAAACATCTGGACATATAGAGATATTCTAAACTCTGAAGGACACTTAAAATCTAAACAAGAAATGGAAAATCAGGCCATCAACTTATCATGGTGGACACATTTGCAAATACAAACTAGATATGATAAAGATGTTAAAATGTATGAGTTTTATAAAGAACTGTATTTGACAAGACTTTGTTAACTTCGGATGAAAAATTAATTAAGAAAATGTGTAATTTTTTATTAACTTTGAAAATGGAAGACGAACGAGTTAAAGAAACAATGATAAGATGGGCAAAAATTTTTGGATACAATATAGAATTAGAAAAATGGCAAAATTTATGGGAAAGAAATTATAAATTGACAATGTCAACTTCTTATAAAGAAAACTTATATAAAATATTTTATAGATGGCACTTACCACCAGCAAGGCTAGCAAAAATGTTTAAAAACATGTCAGATTGATGTTGGAAATGCAAATATAAGTCAGGTACTTATTACCATGTTTGGTGGACATGTGCCAAAGCAAAGAGTTATTGGAAAAAAATACATGCCTGGCTAGAAAAGATGTTGGGAGAATATGTAGATTTTAAACCTGAACTTTTTTTATTAGGTATAATACCAGAAAAGACTGATAAGCAAAGCATATATATATATATATATATATATATATATATATATATATATATATATATATATATATATATATATATATATATATATATATATATATATATATATATATATATATATATATATATATATTTATTTATGTATTTATTTATTTATTTATTTATTTTATATACCGCCCTATCTCCCTTACGGGACTCAGGGAGGTGAACAGGCGATACTAAAAACCACAATAATAAATAAATAGTTTCTGTGCTAAAATCGAATTAAATAACAGGCCTCTTCTAAAAACACCCCATACAAAACCCCCACTAAAACATAATCAAACTACGCCAGGCCGGCTGCACAGAATAGATGGGCCTTCAGGGCTCGGCGAAAAAGGCGCAGGTCCGCAACTGTACGTAGGTCGGGGGGTAGGTCATTCCAGAGGGCAGGAGCTGCCACAGAGAAGGCTCTCCCCCTGGGGGTCGCCAGCCGGCATTGTCTGGCCGACGGCACTCTAAGGAGGCCCTCTCTGTGGGAGCGGACTGGTCGAAGGGAGG
>NW_015388200.1:458562-479919 GCF_001527695.2 Protobothrops mucrosquamatus | reverse complement strand
TGTCGTGCCACCACACTCTCAACAACCTTCGCAAGAAAGCGAAGGTTGGAGACAGGCCGGTAGTTGGCCAAAGCAGCCGGGTCTAGGGAGGGCTTCTTGAGGAGGGGCCTCACCACCGCCTCTTTCAAGGCGGCCGGCAAGAACCCCTCACTCAAAGAAGCATTGACGATTCCCTGGAGCCAGCCTCGTGTAACCTCCCAGGAGGCCAGTACCAGCCAGGAGGGACACGGGTCCACTAAACATGTGGTGGTGTTCAGCCATCCCAGCATCCTGTCCATGTCCTCAGGGGTCACAGGATCAAACTCTTCCCACAAAATGGACTCAAGACCTGCCACCATTGGCCCGCCTGAACTAGTCCAATCGGAGGCTAACCCGGCCTGGATCCGATCGATTTTGTCATGCAGGTAACACCCAAATTCCTCTGCCCGACCCTGCAAAGGGACATCCCGGACCCTCTGATGAAGGAGGGAGTGGGACACCCTAAACAGGGCGGCAGATCGGTTACCTGCAGACGCGATAAGAGTGGAGAAATAGTTTCGTTTCGCCGCTCTTATCGCTACTAGATAAGTCCTTAAATGGGACTTTACCAATTTCCGATCGGATTCAGAGCGGGTGGCCCTCCAATTACTCTCTAGGCATCTCTTCCGACGCTTCATCACCCTCAGCTCCTCGGAGAACCAAGGAGCCAAGGTAGACCGGCATCGGGTGAGGTGCCGCAAAGGCACGACCCGGTCCAGGGCCCCCGCGGCCGCACCATTCCAGGCGGCCACAAGGTCCTCAGTCGAGCCGTGGGTCAAGGTCTCAAGTAGGGTTCATCATTTAGGAAAGAAAAACCAAATGCACAGGTACGGCATAGTATAGGTGGTACTTTGTTCAATAGTAGTAATTGGTGGTACCTGGCTCAATAGTAGTATTTGTGAGAGGGATCATGGACTCCCAGTGGATTAAATATGAGCCAGCAGTGTGCTGCAGCTGCCAGAAAAGCCAACACAGTCCTTGGCTGCATTAACAGAGGGATAGAATCAAGATCACGTGAGGTATTAGTACCACTTTATAAAGCCTTAGTAAGACCACACTTGGAATACGGCATCCAGTATTGGTCGCCATGATGTAAAAAAGATGTTGAGACTCTAGAAAGAGTACAGAGACGACCAACAAAGATGATTAGGGGACTGGAGGCTAAAACATATAAAGAACAATTGCTGGAATTGGGTACTGTATGTCTAGTTTAATGAAAAGAAGGACTAGGGGTGACATGATAGTAGTGTTCCAATATCTCAGGGGTTGCCACAAAGAAGAGGGAGTCAAGCTATTTTCCAAAGCACCCGAAGGCAATGGATGAAAACTAATCAAGGAGAGAAGCAACCTAGAACTAAGGAGAAATTTCCTGACAGTTAGAACAGTTAATCAGTGGAACAACTTGCCTCTAGAAGTTGTGGATGCTCCAACACTGGAAGTCTTTAAGAAGAGATTGGACAACCATTTGTCTGAAATGGTATAGGGTTTCCTGCCTGAGCAGGGGATTGGACTAGAAGACCTCCAAGGTCCCTCCAAGGTCCCTTCCAACTCTGTTATTCTGTTAAAGGAGCACAACACTGAGGAGAAATGACCAAACTTTACACAAACAATCATTGGGTGCCTGGTTTGCAAGGAAGAAGGACCCTGAACAATAGAAGGCAGAGATCTTTATACATTTTTTGGCTGAGGGGTGGAAAATCTGAAGGAGCTGATTCGTGGACACATTTTGAGCAACTGAGATAGGTGTTTAAATAAAGGAAAATGTATTTGTAAAGCAAAGCTGCTAAGGATTCCATTGTAAAGAGGATGGGATATCTGTGGTTTGTCACCTCCTGCTTTCTAGACGAACCTTTTTTAGGTGAGAAATGTTCATTGTTTTCTTTGTGATAGGATTAAAAGGCTACCGTAAGGACCCACTTCAATCCCACATCTTAAGAAACCAGAACTCTTGGAAACAATTTCTTCCAACAGGAACTTTTATTAAGAGTAGTTGATAGCAGGCATAATAGACAGGATCTGAGGGATTTCTTTACAGAGCGATTACTTTAAAGTGTCCCTAAGCAAACCCCACCCCACAGTTCATCCAGACAATTCAGACCGTCCAATCCCCAGGTGTTAGCTCCATCGTGGGAAAGGGGAGATAACATCAATCCTGCTCCGTTTGTAGTGCGATGTTCCACAGCTCTTCACACCTCCTTTTGAGAACAGAGAGATAAGCCAGGTCCCGGAGGTTTGTACTTCTCCCCCTCCCCCCATTTTCCTAGCTGCCCAGTTAGGGAGAAGAAGGTTCAGAGAGATGCATAGTGCAGGAGGCAATTTGTTACATTGTAATGGATAGCAGACATGGAGTCAGTAACCAAAAGGTTACCTTGTAGCGAATAGAGGAAGTGAAAGCAATAAACCCACATACATATCCCCCCTCCCCCTTGGAAGTATGGCAGAATCCAGGGAAAGGTGAGAGTTGATTTTAGATCAGAGGAGATAGATAGAAATGAAATATAACTGGATTCTGACATCCTGCCCCCCCTTAAAAATAAGAGAGATCCACCTGTAGAGAAAACAAAACAGGTATAAAAGTTAAGTCTGGTTTGTTGGGATATTCTGTATGAAACTTCTTTAGCAGTTTCGATGCTCTGACGTGACGTTTATGGACCCACTCGTTTTGTGAGGAGGGAAGGTGTTTCCATGCTACTAGGTATTGAGTTGCCCCATGATACTTCCTAGAGTCTAGGATTTCCTTTATCTTGAAGTGTTGTTCTCCTTTAACCATGATTGGAGGTGGGGGGGGGACTTTTTGGCCGTAAAGGTGATTGTTGTTCTCTTTTCAGCAAGCTGCAGTTAAAAATTGGGTGTATTTGCCTGAGGTTTTTGGGTAGTTCTAATTCTACTGTTACTGGGTTTATGATTCTTTTAATTGGAAAATGTCCTATATATTTTGTTCCAAGTTTTTTACAGGGTTGTAGGGATTTTAGGTATTTTGTAGACAAATATACCATTTCTCCTACAGTGAATGGTGTGGGTTCGACTCTCTTTTTATCTGCTTGTGCTTTGTATGCTTGCCTAGCTTCATCTAAGGCTTTTCTAACTATTGGCCAGGTGTTTTGTAATTGTGCTATCCATTCTTCAGTGATGGGATTGCTGGTTCATTTGAGATTAGTTCTGGCATAGGGTTGAAACTTTGACCGGTGGCTATTTGAAAAGGAGTGTAGCCTGTGCTGGAGTGGACTGCGTTATTGTAGGCAACTTCTGCGAAAGGGGGTAGGTCCGTCCAATTCATTTGCTGGAAATTAATAAAGCATCTTAAGTATTGCTCAAGTACTGAGTTAGAACATTCGGATTGTCCATTACATTGAGGATGATGACTAGATGACAGTCCCTGAGTGGTTCCTAGGAGGGATAAAAATTCCTTCCAAAATTCTGACGTAAATTGCACTCCCCTATGAGATATGATGCGTTGGGGTGCCCCATGCAGTCTGTAGATGTGCTGCACGAATAGTTTCGCTAAGGTTTTTGCGGTGGGAATCTTTTGGCAAGGGATAAAGTGCACCTGTTTGGAAAACAAGTCCGTAACCATCCAGATGACAGTGTTTCCATTGCTTTCTGGTAATTCCACTATAAAATCCATGGCTATTCTTTCCAGGGGGCTGAGGGATTCACCACTGGTTGTAACAGTCCGGGCGATTTCCCTTGCAACCTCTTAGCAGTTGCGCACATTGGGCAGCTGGCCACATAACTTTCTATGTCCTTTTTCATGGACGGCCACCAAAATTGCCTTTTAATTAAATGTAATGTTTTTACAAATCCAAAATGCCCTGCTGATTTTGTGTTATGGCATAGCTGCATGAAAGTGACCCTCTGGGTGGTTGGTATATATAACCTTTCTCCCACCCATGGCAGTCCGTCCTTGATTGTGCACACGTGTCTATTTTTCTGGAACCATTCATCTGCTTCCAAAGTTTTCCGGAATTCGATTCCGGTTTGGCTACCCAGTTGCGGCTTTAATTTAGCTTGGGCTCTGGTGGTTACTGGCGCTGCCAGTTGTGGTTCCAGCATAAGTGGTTTAGAATTGGTGGCTCGCGTGCTGTTATATTGGGGCATGAGAGACAGTGCATCTGCCAGGAAGTTCTTCCCCCCCCCAGCAAGTGATTGAGCGTGAAACGGAATTGGTGAAAATGCTGAGACCAGCGGGCTTGCTTGGGAGTGAGCTTCCTGGATGTTTTCAAGGCTTCCAGGGTTTTGTGGTCTGTCCAGACCTGAAAAGGGATTTTATTCCCTTCAAGGAACTGGCACCACGTAAGTAATGACCAACGCACCCTGTATGCCTCTTTTTCCCACACGGGCCAGCACTGTTCTGTTTCTGTGAGTTTCTTGGACGTATACACGCATGGTTGCAATACCCCTTTGTTGTTTTCTTGTAATAGTACAGCCCCCACTGCCACATCACTTGCATCCGCCTGTATTACGAAAGGTTTATCCGTGTCTGGGTGCCTCAGTACGGGTTCGGCAGAAAAAAGTCTCTTTAACCTCTCGAACGCCGCTTGGCATTCCATTGTCCATTTTAGTGGCTGGCTAGGTTTCACTGAGGATTCTCCCTTCATTTTTAGTAAGTTTGTGAGGGGTAGGGCTATTTGGGCGAATGAAGGGATGAATTGGCAGTAAAAGTTTACGAAGCCCAGGAAACTTTGCAACTGCTTCCTTGTGCAAGGTGGTGCCCATTCTAGTACTGCTCTGACCTTCTCGGGGTCCATTTCAATGCCCTGTGGGGATATGCAATAACCCAGGTAGTCTATTCTTTCCTGGTGGAATTCGCATTTCGATAATTTGACATATAGGTGGGCAGCTCGCAGTTTCTTTAAAACCACTCTGACTAGGTTGACATGTTCCTCTTTGGATTCAGTGAAGATAAGGATGTCATCTAGATAAACCAGGACCCCCTTAAATAGGTGCTCCCTTAGTACCTCGCTGATTAATTGCATAAATACTGCGGGGGGGCCTTGTAGTCCAAACGGCAAAACTTTGAATTGGTAGCACCCCATTGGGCAATTAAATATGGTTTTCCATTCATCCCCTTCCTTAATCCTAACACGGTAATATCCTTCTCTTAGATCTAGTTTAGTGAAAATTCTTCCTTTCGAGAGGTGGGATAACATGTCCTTCATGAGGGGTAGGGGGTATAGGTTACTTTCACTGATTGCATTCAGGGCGCGGTAATCCACGCACAAGCGTAAAGTGCCATCCTTCTTCTCTCTAAAGAGGACCGGGGTGGCTACGTTAGGCTTGGCAGGTTCGATAAACCCCCTTTCTAGGTTTTTATTTATGAATCTTTCCATTTCCTCCTTCTCCTTAGGGCTCATAGAGTATAGTCTGGGCTTCGGGAGTTTTGCCCCGGGCTTGAATTCAATGGCACAGTCCGTGGGTCGGTGAGGGGGAAGCTCATCCGCCCTCTCCTCACTGAAAACTTCAGCAAGGTCTCAATATTCTTCTGGTATTTTGGGTAGCCCCTTTTCTTCTCCCATTGATGCTTTCTCCATTCCTAAATTTGGTAGGACTCCTTGGGTTTTTAAGTCCGCAGGATCCCCCTTTGGGAAATTGAGTTCTGCCGTCCTCCAATTTACCCAGGGGTTCCATCTCTTTAACCATTCCAGCCCTAGGATCACTGGGCATTCTATGCCTGGGGTCACTACAAATGTTATATCTTCCTCATGGTTCCCCAGGGATAGGTGGACTGGTAAAGTGGCTAGGGTAGCTGGCACACACCCCCCTGCTATGGACACATCTAACTGGCCAAATGAGATTGGTTGTTTCAGCCTCCTCACCGGAATGCCCAAGTTCCCCACTAGCGTTGGGCTAATGAGGCAGCGGGTGTAGCCAGAGACTATTAAGGCTTTCACTTTGACAGCTTTGGGCATGGAGGGAGCTAATATAGTCACTGTCTTGAGGATGGGTGCAATGGGTCCACTTACCAGGGGTTCGCCCTCTGAGCTGTCGTCCGAGGTGTCCACCAGCCCTGCGGTTTAGGCTGGAGTTCCCTCCCCACGCTTGGCAGGGGTTGGGGACTCCACAGCCTCTATCGCCCTCATGGCGGGTTCTTTTGGCTTGGCTGGGGACTTCCCTGATTTCCTGGCCAGTGATTGGTCTGGGTTGCGCTGAGGGGCTTTCGAGCGGCATTCTACAGCGTGATGCCCCTCTCTCCCACATTTGAAACAGCCCATTGACTTCTTGACCATAGCTGGTGGTTTCGCTGGTTCGTGAGTCGGCTCAGGAGGCAAGTGGCCCCATGGTTTTCCTCGGCGGTTCCTCTTCAGTAGGTCGATCTCTGCTTCCTCTGCCAGGACGTACCATTCATTGAGTTGGTGTGGGTCACCTCGAGGCAGACAAGCATCATACAGGTCATAGTTTAAGCCGTCTTTGAAATGGCTAAGGAGGATGTCTTCCGGCCAGTTCAGTTTGCTGGCAATGGTCCGGAATTCTTGTGTATATTTGGCTACCGGGCGTCTGCCCTGCCTCACCATTTTGATTCTCTCGTGGGCTTTGCAATCAGCCAGGGGGTCCTCGAATCGCCTTCTCAGGGAGGACATAAAACGGTTGAAGTCGTTGAGCTCTGGGGTGTTGGAATCATGCAGGTTCACCATCCAGTCTGCAGCCGGTCCGTCCAGAGTGGATTGCATGATATGGATACGGGCTTTGTCACTGGGGATGTCCCGTCCGTATTCTTCCATGTAGCTGAGGACTTGGGTTAGGAAGAACCCCAAGCGTGGCGGCTCCCCCCTGAATTTCACGTCCAGTGGTGGGAATCTTTGACAGGATCGGTGCCTTCACCGCCAGCAGTATTGTCTCCCATCCTGATTGCCATCTGCGGGTTGGCGGGGAGTGGGGGCTGCTGAAGTGGTAGCTGCTGGTTCAGCAGACATCCCCGGGACTACAGGTTCCGATTCCCCTTCAGTGCCTCTCCAGCTGCAGCTCCAGGTGCTGGTGCGGCCGCGGGGCTCAGGTTTCTCCTCCCCTAGAGAGCCAAGGGTTATTTTCATCAGCTCAATAGCTTTCTCTAGGATCCAGTTCAAGTGTTGTGCACAACTTCCTTCCTCTTCGCTAACATGCAGGGATTTCTCCATCTCTTGCTTCCATTCGGGTTGGTGGCTTCCCCGTCACAGGGTCATCTTTCTCAATATCTTTTCCCACTCGTCTTTCTTTCCAATGCCCATCGACCGTCGAGGTTTGTGGTCGCGCGTCGCCACCACTTCTTCTCCTGAGGATTATGACGTTTCGGATCCTGACAGCTGGCAGGATCCCGGTCGGGGGGAAGGCTCCCTTCCCACGGGGTTTTCTTCCTTCCCTGCCTCGTCGTCTGACATTGTAATTTTTGCAAAGACCCCCGGTAAGGTTTTTCCTTCCAGGTTGATTATTACTGCAGATCCTGTCTAATGTAAGGACCCACTTCAATCCCACATCTTAAGAAAGCAGAACTCTTGGAAACAATTTCTTCCAACAGGAACTTTTATTAAGAGTAGTTGATAGCAGGCATAACAGATAGGATCTGAGGGATTTCTTTACAGATAGATTACTTTAAAACGTCCCTAAGCAAACCCCACCCCACAGTTCATCCGGACGATTCAGACCGGCCAATCCCCAGGTGTTAGGTCCATCGTGGGAAAGGGGAGATAACATCAACCTGGCTCCATTTGTAGTGCGATGTTCCACAGCTCTTCACACCTCCTTTTGAGAACGGAGAGATAAGCCAGGTCCCGGAGGTTTGTGCTTCTTTTTTTATCAAAGTTTTATTAAGTTTTATAGGGTTGGGGAAGGGATGGGAATTAGGGTTTGGGATGGGACTCAGGATTGGGACAGGGATGGGAACAACAATGGGGCTGCCCCCCATTAACATTTTCAAGCTTTAGCAAACAGACTGTTGTCTGGGTACATATGTTCAGTAACACTAATTAATATAATAATAGTGTCAACGCTGCTAATATTGGATATTATTGCTTTGACAAGATATGCAGAACTGTCTGGTATTTTTAGAGTTAATTCAGATGGTGGGGGGAGGAGAAAGATAAGGACTGCAGGTGGGAAGGGAACAGAAGTGAGTCTTTGCCCTCCAGGTTGATTGGAAAATGTGAATGATGACTGCAAAAAGGGGAGGGGGAATAGCCTGGAATGTTATGCGCAAAGGAAGGGAAATTCGGATCTTGGCATTCCTCCATGTTGTGCCGATACTCTGTTACAGTGTAATAAAGGCTTTCTAGGATAAACAATGCCTGGAAGTTCTTTGAAGTGTTTCATTAGTTGGAACCATGACAACATGCCAAAATCAACAAACCTTTCAAAGATTTAGGGGTCCCGAACCCCAGTCACTAATCCTAAACTAAAGGAATAAGCTGACAAAGATTTATGGAAGAAGAAAGATTGCCTAAGTCCAGCACCCCGGCGGCAGCAGCTTCCCCAAGGGGGGGAGTGACAGCGAGCAAGCCGGGGGAGAAGGAATTTTGGCAGATCTCCCAGCTGGGAGCAAGACCAAAGCAATTAGGAGAGCTGATTTGATCGTCAGACTGGGATAAGCCGAGCGGAGCTAACAAATCGCCTGCCACTCAGGTTTTGGGTGAGTCACTGGAAAGATTTCAAAACCCAGAGGTGAAAAGCAGAAATCAATTCCTGCAAAGAGGAGCCTACAGCCCTTCCATTGCAGAACAGAAAGCCTTTCAGATCCTTGTCTTCCCCTGCCAGGGACTCCAGCCCTGAAGAGAGAGGGAATCCCAGTCGGAGGCCTCTGCAGCAATGGGGAGATTGGCAAACCCAGCAGGTCAACAACCTCTGAGCTTGCCACAGCTAATAGAGGCCTTGCAACAGCTTGGGGTGGTACAGAAGCCAGGAGATCAGCAGCTGGTGGGAGAACGACCACAGCAAGGAGTTTGGCCACAGCCCCTGAACGTGCAACCCCTGGGCATAAATCTGCAGCCAGGATGGGGCCAGCAGCAACAGCCACAGTGGGGGCCCCAAAAGCCTATAATTGCACCACTTTTCAGAGCAACCTTCAATGGGGACCCAAAGAAGCTGGTTTTTTTCCTCAACCAAGTGCATTCTCATTTGAATTGCTGGGCCTATCTCTACCCAGACCCGGGGGCCATGGTCGATGTGATTGCGTCCAGCCTAGAGGGAGAAGCATCCGAATGGCTGAACAATTTATATAATGAGCAAGTCCCCGAATTGGAGGAACCCCACCTCTTCCTCCTAGGGCTGAGAGAAAGATTTGAGAACCCATCTATTGCGCTCAAAGCAAGAGAACAAATCCACAAAATAAAACAAGCCAGCAGGCCTGCCCTAGCATGGACGATGGGCTGTCAAACAGCTTTTGAAAATTTAAAGAGACTTTTTGCTGCTGAACTGGTCCTAAAGCACCCCTGCCCAGGGGAGCCCTTTGTAATTCAAGCCGACACCAGTGATGTGGCAGTTGGAGCTGTATTACTGCAAAAGAACAAAAGTGGGGTCCTGCAACCCTGCGCCTACACCTCTAAAAAATTTACTGAAAGCGAGCAGAGATGGGCAATCTGGGAGAAAGAGGCCTTCGCGATTAGGTGGGGGCTGTTGAACTGGCAACACTATCTAGAAGGGAGCAAGGTGCCATTTGAAGTATGGACAGATCACAAAAACCTAGAGGCACTGAAAACTCCCTGCAAGTATGGTGGGCACAGTACTTTAACCGCTTCAACTTCACTCTAAAGTACATACCGGGAGGAAAAAACTTCCTAGCTGATGCGCTATCCCGATTGCCCCAATACAAAAGCGAACGCGAAAAGGTTAATGAGGCAATTATCTCCAGTCCACAAACTGCCACTCAACTAACGCCTCGCAGTGTCTCTAATCCTGATGACCCTGGGTTAAAGAAAATAAAATAAGAGCTCCTCACCAATCAATGGTTCAAAGATAATCAAACCTCATTAACATGCAGGGATGGCTTGGCCTACAAAGGGGGGAAACTATATTTGCCCGAAGCCCTCCATCTTAATGCTCTCAAACACAGCCATGATGTAAAACAGGCTGGACACTTTGGATATTTAAAAACTCTACACCTCACCCGCCGGCAATTTTGGTGGCCGGGGCTGAAACGGGATGTGGAAAACTATGTAAAAAGTTGTACTGTATGTGCCACAATAAAAAGAATCCCAGGGGAAACCTCGTCAAAAGGTTTCATGCGAAACACCCCAACAAACCAAGGGATAATCCCTGACATATGCTTTTGTCCACATACAGGACCTATCCTTTTTGTAAGGGGGGGGGGCGGATGTCAACGCTGCTAATATTGGATATTATTGCTTTGACAAGATATGTCAAACTGTCTGGTATTTTTAGAGTTAATTCAGATGGTGGGGGGGAGGAGAAAGATAAGGACTGCGGGCGGGACGGGAACGGAAGTGAATCTTTGCCCTCCTGGTTGATTGGAAAATGTGAATGATGACTGCAAAAAGGGGAGGGGGAATAGCCTGGAATGTTATGTGCAAAGGAAGGGAAATTCAGATCTTGGCATCCCTCCATGTTGTGCCGATACTCTGTTACAGTGTAATAAAGGCTTTCTAGGATAAACAATGCCTGGAAGTTCTTTGAAGTGTTTCATTAGTCGGAACCATGACAAGTAGATAACTATAATGAATATGAGAAACAATAATCATAAACAATATTAGTTAGTCAATACTTATCATTCATCTTACTAGTATATATGCACCATAACATATTACATTCATTTCTCACTAGTGTCAGGTCATCCTCTTTGGTGCTTCAAAGAATACCCGGCAAGCAGGAACGAGAGACAAACGGTAGTTTTAATCACTCCATACAGCGATAAAGTGAGCACTGGGAGTGAATATCTCCCAGTGCCTTACATAGGCTACGCGCGCCCACCCCACCCTCACAAGCCCTACCCCCACCCCTCAAGCCACCATCCGGTCCATAGGAAGAAAAGCCAAACAGCATGAACGTCCGCCCCTCCTAGTTCCAGCCAGTTCCTCTCACTGGCCTGGGTAGACGTCAGCCTGGCTTCTCAGGCGTCCCGTTCCTTGCACGGAAACAGCCGTAAGACTTCAGCCTGGGTTCTCAGGCGTCCCGTTCCTCGCACAGAACAGCCAACAGCACGTTGCCCAATCTCGTCGTCCATCGGTCGCACAGCGTCTTGGCCTGCTTTCGTCCACGGAGAGCAATGGCAGACTCCTCCCTGACGGTAAGTGTCAACCCCGCAAGGCGCTTGGCGACGGCAATGGCGAGGGGCTGCTGAGCAGCAGCATGAGCAGGCGAGTGGCTGCTGAGCGGCGGCGGAGCAGCACCCGGCTCCCTTTCTGCCCGGACAAGTCGGCCTCATGGGGCTCGACAACTAGTTCGTTTTTCTAACCACTGGTAAAAATTATCCCATGTTTCGAAATAAACTGAATCTTCTTTCTCTTTAATCTTTAACGTTAATCTATCCATTTCTGCACATTCTAAAAATTTTTTAATTAGGATCTCTTCAGTTGGTAAATTTTCATTTTTCCAGTATTGGGCAAATGCTATTCTCGCTGCTGTCAATATATGCAATATTAAATACTCAAACATTTTATACAAGTTTTCTTTATATGAAGCTGCTTTAGTCAATTTAATGTTTCTATCCCATAACTTTTGCCAATCTTCTAAATCTATAGAATATCCAAAGTTTTTTGCGCATGTTATCATTGTCTCTTTTACTTGTTCTTCTTCCATCTTCAAATTTAGAAGAAATCTGTAGTGTTTCTTAATCAAGTTTTCATCTGTTTTTAACAATATTTGATCAAATTCTTTCTGTTCTTTATAAAATCCCATTGTCTTTGCATCTTTTTTATATCTTGTTTGAATTTGTAAATAAGGCCACCATGCTAAATCAATACCTTGTCGTTGTAGGTCTTGTCTATCTTTCAATTTTCCTTCCTTGTCCAGGATATCTTTATAAGTGACGACTTTGTCGTAGTTAATTAAATTTGGGTAAGCAAAAGCTTCCATTGTTGAAAGCCACTCAGGTAGTTTAACATAATTTTTTTGTTTTATTCTTTCCCATTCTAAAAAAAGTACATTCCTTATAGCATGGTTTTGGAAGTATCTGTGTGTTTTATTTTTCCCGTACCATAGAAAGGCATGCCAACCAATTTGTAGGTCATGCCCCTCTAGGTACAGTAGTCTTTTATTTCTCAACGTTATCCATTCTTTAAGCCATGGTAAAATGGCTGCTTGGTAATATAGTCTCCAGTCCGGGAGTCCAAATCCTCCACCATTTTTAGCTTCTTGTAATATTTTCACTTTAATTCATGCTTTCTTCCCTTGCCAAATAAATCTCAATATTGTTGCATTTAAATCATCAAAAAAGACCTTTCCCAGTTTTACAGGAATCGTTTGGAATAAGAAGAGTATTTTCAGCAAAAGATTCATTTTCACTGTGGCTATTCTTCCTAAGAGTGACAGTTGAAAATTTTTCCACTTTTCCAAGTCTAGTTTTATTTGTTTCAACAATCTTTATCTTCTTTTAATGTTATACATCTTGCTGTTAAATAGATTCCTAAATATCTAACTTTTTTGACTATTTGTAAATTTGTCTTTTTTGTGAGTTGGGTTTTCTGTTTGTCTGTTAGGTTTTTTGTTAATACCTTAGTCTTTTCTCTATTTATTTTCAAACCTGCCACTTCTCCGAACTTTTCTATTTTCTCCAACAGTTTAGTAGCTGTTTGTAGTGGCTCCTCCAAAATGAAGACCAAATCATCTGCAAAAGCTTGTAGTTTATATTTTTGCTCTTTTATCTCCAGTCCTTTGATTTCCATGTCTTGCCTAATATTTCTGGCCAATACTTCCAGTGTTAGTATAAATAGCAGTGGGGATCCTTGTCTTGTACCTTTTTTGATGTCAAAGCTTTCTGTATAATCTCCATTTAGCATTATTCTAGCCATTTGTTTATGGTAAATTGCTTGGATTGCATTTATAAAGTTTTTCCCAAAGTCCATTTCCATCAACTGCTGGAACATAAATTGCCAATTTAAATTATCAAAAGCTTTTTGGGCGTTGAGAAATATTAATGCCATCTGTTTCCCTGGGTGATTTTCATAATATGCCAAAATGTCCAAAATAATCCTTAGATTATTTTTTATCTGTCTTTTAGGTAGAAAGCCATTTTGGTCTGTATGTATAAATTCAGTCAAGCATTTATTGATTCTTTCTGTCATTATCGAGGCAAAGATTTTGTAATCCACATTTAGTAACGATATTGGTCCATAGTTTTTTATTTGTGTGGGGTCAGTATCTTCTTTGAGTATCAAAGTAATATTAGCTTCAGTCCACGAGTTTGGTATTTTAATCTCTGAAAAGATTTCATTACACAATTCTTTCAACATCGGACTTACTATATCTTGTAATGCTAAATAGAATTCTGCAGGCAGACCATCTGGACCCGGAGTTTTGTCTTTTTTTGTCTTTTTATAGCTTCTATAATCTCCATCGTTGATATTTTTCCATTTAATATATTTCGGATATTCTCCAGGATTTTTGGCAAGTCTTTTTCGTTTAGATACAACTGTATTTCCTCTTCAGAAACTACCTCTGCCTTGTAAAGTGTCCCATAGTAATCTTTAATGATTTTTTTCATTGCATCATTGTGGAACGGTAGTTCTCCTTTTGAATCTTGTAGCTTATTTATCGTTCTTTTTTCTTTTTCTTTCTTCAATCTATATGCTAGCCATCTCCCCGGCTTGTTAGCATTTTCAAAGAAGTTCTGTTTAGTCCGTTTAATCTGTTGTGCCATTATATCCATCTCAGCCAGGTTTATTTTATGTTTTATTATCTCCATTTGTTTCTTAAGGACTTTCTTTTATGGGTCCATTTGTAACTCTAATTCCAGTTTTTTAAGTTCTTCTCTCAGCTTTAATTATAGTTGTTTCTTTTCTGTAGTAATCAGTGCTCAGTCATTGCAGGGTGCAAATATGGCTGACCGCCTTCGCAGCGTTTATTGCCTTATATACAGTTTTCCAAGCAGCAAAAGTTTAACATGGCATCAGCATAGTAACAGCATTTCTATTAGTGAAACCCCTTGCCAATCATTAAGAATAGAAAGCCAAGAGGCCCAAAACAGGGAGCAGTTTGCTGCCACATCCTGTTGGTGTAGCCAGGCTGATATCAGGCACGTGAGGTCATTGTACCAGCCTGAGGTATTTTCCCACATTGCCATAGTGATGTGAAGGGAAGAGATAATGTAGAGAGAAGAGGCACACAGGCTTTGGAGGGGGCAGTTTGCTGCTCCCGACCTCTACCTGGCCCCCATCTCTACACTTTTCTTTGTTCTTTTTAGTAGTATAAGTTATGGCCAGCCCTCTAAAATATGCTTTAGCCGTGTCCCATACATTTTGAAGGGATGTTTCTTCTTTCCTATTTATTTTAAAAAAATCAATTTCCTTTGTTGCTAGTTGTAAGAATTCTTTTTCTTTCAATATGGATTTATTCAAAGACCATCTTAGTTTTTTCTTGGTTCCTTTCCAAATCATTTTATTGGGTTGTGATCTGACCAAACATTAGTTTCTATCTCTACCTCTTGTACTATCATTTTCAAGTCAAACAATGTCCATATCATATCAATTCTAGACCATGATTTATGTCTATTTGAATAGAATGTATATTGTGATTTTTCTGGGTTTCTCTCTCTCCATATATCTTGGATACACAATTCTTTCATTTTTAAAAACGCTTTAGGTAAAGTATTTCCTCCTTTTCTGGAGGTTTGTACTTCTTTCTCCTCCTCCCCCCTTTTCCTAGCTGCCCAGTTAGGGAGAAGAAGGTTCAGAGAAATGCATAGTGTGCAGGAGGCAATTTGTTACATTGTAATGGATAGCAGACACAGAGTCAGTAACCAAAAGGTTACCTTGTAGCGAATAGAGGAAGTGAAAGCAATAAACCCGCATGCATATCCCCCCTCCCCCTTGGAAGTATGGCAGAATCCAGGGAAAGGTGAGAGTTGATTTTAGATCAGAGGAGATAGATAGAAATGGGACTAGTCTAGTTTACATATGCAAGGGGGGGCAGAGACAGCAGAGGGAAATGGGGTGTTTGCAACTAGGGGGTAGAAAGGAGAGGGAAAGAAAAAGGTGGGAGGAGTTTGGAGAAGAGTTTGTAGCTTTATATTATTATTATTTTATAATATTTTTTATTAATTTTCTGTATTTACAATTCATAAGTGCTTAGTAAACAACGTGTTGTCTGGGTCCAATTTGCTTAATAATACACATTAAGTTCTTAGTCTCTACCCTGTTTTTCCAGCCATTGATAAAATACATCCCATATTTAAAAATATTCTGAGTCTTCTTTTTCTTTAATTTTTTCTTTAATTTCTTTAATGTTCATTTCTGTCCATTTCTGCACAGTCCAGTATTTTGTTGATTATCTCTTCTTCAGATGGTATTTCTTCATTTTTCCAGTGCTGGGCAAATACAATTCTTGCTGCTGTTAATACATGCAACATCAAATATATATTTTCTTTATCATATTTTCCTGATATTATACCTAGTAAAAATAATAACCTTGGAAGTGCTGAACAGAAACATTAGACAGGATCCAGAAATACAAGGAATGGAGATAAACGATGAAAAATATAAACTGCAAGCGTTTGCGGACAATTTGGTATTTATACTAGAGGAACCATTGGAGACAAATTCCAAACTACTGAAAAGGATAGAAGAATTTGGAGAAGTAGCAGGATTGAAGATAGAGAAAAAACTAAAGTTATAGTGAAGAATCTTACAAATAAACAGATAAACAAAAAAATCAACTGTCAGAAAAAATAGGTCTCCAGATAGTTAAGAAAGTTAAATACTTGGGAATATATCTAACAGCAAGATGCGCAACAATAAAAGAAGACAACTATACAAAATTATTAAAGCAAATAAAACTGGGTTTGGAAAAATGGGAAAACTTACAGTTATCAATGCTAGGAAGAATAGCTACTGTGAAAATGAATATTTTACCAAAACTACTTTTCCTATTTCAAACAGTACCTATAAAAATAGAGAATTTTTTTTTGATGAGTTAAATACATTGATTTTGAAATTTATATGGCCAGGGGAAAAAGCTAGAATTAGAGTGAAAATGTTACAAGAATCTAAAGAAAATGGAGGATTTGGACTACTGGACAAGATTGTATATTACCAAGTATGTGCTTTAACATGGCTAAAAGAATGGATAACTCTTAGGCATAAAATATTATTATACTTAGAAGGGCATGACCTACAACTTGGATGGCATGCTTTTTTATGGTATGGAAAGAATAAAATTATAGATACTTCCAAAATCAAAATTCCTCAGATTTTGCTTTGCCTTTCTGCTTTCACTGACTCTCAATAAAAGTTCCTGTTTGAAACAATGCCTGTTTCAAGAGTTCTGCTTTCTTAGGAGTACTAGCTGAGGCAGGACCTTACATTAAGCAAGATTTGCAAAGTGGTCAACCCAGAGAGGCATCCACCCTACCGTGGGGACTGTGCACACCATGTCGCTCCATGGCAGTGAGCAGGATGAATCTGAGTACTGGGAAGACTGTACCACCAAGACTCACCCTGAAGAAAGTCCCTCTGAATGGATGGGGGAGACAGTCACCATGGAGGAATCCACGAGACCGAGGTGGTTGGTCGGCATGGGAAAGAGAGAGGACTGGGACGGAAGAGCCCAACATGTAAACTTCACCCAGGGCAGTCAAAAACCGGGCTGCAAGAGCAAGATGGAACTGCTCTACGATGATGAGGAGACTGAGGGGGAGCAGGACCCTGCCGACCAGATCCTGAAGCCGGCAATGCACTTCATGGTGGAAGCATTTCAGGACCTTAAAGTGAAGTCCGAGCGACGCTGGGGGAGAAGTGAGGAGCAGCTCGAAGAAGCTACAGGAGGCAAGAGCAGGTCAGTGACTACTGAAACCATGGCAGGAACAGCTGGGTCTACTGAGACGGCCATGGCCACCCCAGCCACCCCTCAACAGGCTGGACCCCTAGGAGTGAATTCTCCCCAAGCAGCCAGGGGAAGAGCCCTGCCACCCAAACCTGAACCAAAGATGGTCCCCCTTGGAGTAAAATTTGACGGGGATCCCCAGCAATTGGGATTCTTCCTCGCTCACATTCTCACCTACATGCACGTATAGGGGAGGACCCACCCCAGTGAGGAAGCTAGAGTCAGTGTCATCACCCTGGCCCTGGAAGGCTCCACAGCCCGTTGGATGGTGACCCTGCACAACTCCAATGCCCCTGAACTCCGGAACTTCAATCGCTTCATGTCAGCCCTGAGGTGGCATTTCGAAGACCACCTAGCCCACATGTTGGCAACCTCTGGCCCTGGAGCCGCATGTGGCTCTTTCAGCCTTCTATTGTGGCTCCCAGTCCTCCTCCGCCATTTGCAGAGAGACAGAGACAGAGGCACTTGCGCTTCCCTTCTCTCTCTCCCTCCCTCTCTCCGATCTTCTGCTCACCTGGCCAGCTGGCCTCACACTGTTCTCCGACAAGCTGACAAGCTTATTGGGCGGGTTCCCTGCCCTTGCTGCATCTCCGCAGGAAGCAGCAGAAAGCAGAAAGCAGCAGCTCTCTCTCTCTCTCTCTCTCTCTCTCTCTCTCTCTCTCTCTCTCTCTCTCTCTCTCTCTCTCTCTCTCTCTCTCTCTCTCTCACACACACACACACACACACACACACACACATACTTTTACTTAGTGGGGGAAGAGGACTGGCAGACCAAGGGCAGGAGCCAGCCAGCTCAATAAGAATGTGTGTCAGCTTGACCTCTTTTGATAAATTGCCTGCCTTTGAGCTGAAGCTGGAAGTTTGAGAGAGGGAGGAGGAGGGATTTTTGTTTCCCCCCTCCCCTAAAGCAGCGGTTTAAGAGCTATTTTAAAACTTTTGAAATTTTCCAATTAAAGCCAAATTGAAGGAATTATCCTGTTCCATTATAGAAGGAAAAGCAAGATATTTTTAATATTTTAATTGGGAAAAGCCACCTTAATTGTTTTTTTTAGTACTTTAGTCTTGTGTATTTGCTTTTTGAATTTTTTTTTCTCTTCTCTTCTCCCTATTCAGACAGTGGGGGAAAGAGAGAGCGTCCCCTGGTGGTTACATTTTAACTTTCCTCTTTTTGTTTCTTTTTTGTAACTCTGTGTATTCAGCTGCAGAGTTTGGCTCAATGCCCAGACACTTGGCTGTGTGCCCAGACATTCTTATCTCTCTTAGAGGCCTCTAAGAGAGACCTTGGTTTTTTTTCTCTCTCTTTGTGACTGGTTTTATTTTTTCATTTGCTGCATAATTTCTATAACAAGGAAAATTACAAAAGTCTGCAAGTCTGTAATTGGATTATAAATTGGACATTGTACACTTTTATTCATTTTCACTTTTTTATTTTTCTTTTTTTGAGTCGGCTTTGCTTCTTGGATATAAATATATCTTTACCCTTTTTTCTTCTGCCTTATTGTACTTTATTTTTCCTCATTTTTTTTAGAGATCTTGCCCTTTTTTTTACATTTTATCCTTTGGTTTTTTGACAACCTTTTGATTGGATACCTTTATTTGTATTATTATTATTATTTTATTTATTTATTTTTATTTTATTTTTTGTTCCTCTCTGTTTTTTAAAAATTACGTTTGGCCTTGTCTCCTGATAATAGGAGGGCACTGGATTATAATCTATTTTTCTTTTTTCTTGAGCTACTTGGTGGATTACAATTGGCCATCGAGGGTTTTTTTTTTATTGGATTACAAATAAATTGGCCAGCAGGCCTGTTATTGGATTATAAATAAATAAACACGGCTTCCGGTTTGAATCACGGCGCCGATGGCAGCTCCTCTGTGAGCAGTCCGCCCTGAAGACACGTAAGAGCCGCAGGAACAGCTGTTCCGCAGCTCGGAATCCCCTTCCCCGGGCAAAGGGGAGGGGGTGAGCTTCTCCGATAGGGGTAGAGCTCCCTAGCCCTCGCATTTTGACAGCTGTGAGGGCTAAGGTGAGCTCCCCCGGAGTCGGAGACTCCTCCATGCTTCAGGCTGCCTTCGTTGAAATGAAGCTAGACGCGGATTCAGCCTCTGCCTTTCTAGGAAAGCATGAGTTGAATTTTACAGGCAGACAGAGCCTACCAGGAGGATTTAAAAATTGTTTGGACTGAAACCTTAACTCTAGAATTAAAGTATCTTCTTCGTTTTTTATGTTAACTGGAAGAAGAAGAAGAATATGGCTGCAGATGGGCGTTTCTGTTTTTTTTTAATTGAAAATACATGAGACTTTCACTTTCTGGAGACTTTCTTTTGGATTATTATTGTAACAGATTTAGTTACTTTGAGCTGGTTGGATAAGCTTTCTGTTTTTACCACTGCTTGAGGTGATTACAAGACTTTATAAGATTTATATATGACCTTTACAAGATTTTAACTTATGTTTATAAGTGAAAGTATAAGAGAAGGAGGAGAGAAGTAAAATGGCTTCTAAGCGTGTGGGAACTTTTGTTCCTCAGAAAAGTACAATCTCCTCTCCAGCTGTTCAAACACCACAGCAGCCAAAATCTAAGACTCCTCCGCCCTCCCCCCCAATCCCAGCACTTACACTGAAAGATATTCAAGATGCATTAAAGGACAATGCTAGACAGATTAGAATGGAAATGGAGGATATGTTTGAAAAGAAACTTGAAGAGAAACTTGAAGAGAAGAATACAGAGTTGAGAGATGATATAGTGTTTGCATTGCAAGGTCTGGCAGTTCATGTAGAATGTATTGAAGGACGGGTGGAGGAAGTGGAGGAACATGTTGAAAATGTGGAACTCAGATTGGGGAAAGTGGAGGAGGCAGTGGATTTAACTCAAAATGAGGTCATTTTGTCACAATACAGAGAAATGGAATATGCTTTGAGAATAAGAGGGCTGAGAGAAAATGCTCAAGAGAAACTAGAGGACGATATTGCAGCAGATCTGGCCTTGGTTTTATCCTACCAACCTGATGAAATAATAAGAGAAATGGAAAAAAATTTAGAGTCAATTCATGGATTGCAAGACAGAGAAACCTCCCAAAAGATGTTGTTATCTATTTTTCCAGAAAATCAATCCGTAATCAAATTATTCAAGCTTTCTACAATCAAAAATTTCAAGTATCAGGACAAGATGTTATAATTTTAAAGGAGATACCACCCAAAATACTCAGAAGAAGGAAGGATTTTGCCTTCCTGGCTGAAGAGTTGAAAAAGTGTCAAATTCAATTCAGATGGGAGATACCTGCTGGTATTATGGTAAATTACATGGGAATACGCTATAGGCTCAACACCATTGTAAAGGCAAAAGATTTTTATACTTCAATACTGAAAGCAGGTTCTCCATCATCTCCACAAGGTGCCAGGAAGGAAAGAACTGGTGAAGATAAAGTGGCTGAAGGAGCTATATTGTCATCAAGTTTCATAGAATTACAAAATCAAGAGCAAGTTAAGCAACAACTTATGGAAATTAGAGAAGATCCCAAATCACAAAGAATGACCCGTGCAGCTCATAAACGCAAAGAAAGAGAGCAACAAAGAGTGGATGTACCCATTGCACAGCAAGTCATATCGGAGCCAGTGGGAGGGGCGAGGCCGAAGAAATCAGTAACAGCTGATTTACAAGGAGCGCTCCAGAGGCTCGCTGCCACTAAAGATGGCAAGGTTCCTGACTTGGAATTTTAATGGTTTGAATTCTCCACAGAAAAGGAAAAAGATATTCTATTATTTGAAACAACATAAAAATGATGTTGTTTGTTTACAAGAAACTCATATTACAGCTAAAGATCAAAAATATTTGTCTAACTCACAGCTGGGTATACATTTTATGGCACCTGCACCGCAGAAAAGAGGTGGAGTAATTGTTTATATCAGGAAAGACTTTCAACCCAAATTGATTGATGCTGATTCAGAAGGAAGATATGATCTTGTTGAAATATTATTGAACGGGAAGAAATGTCTTATTATTGGATTATACGCCCCAAATCAACAGCAGAAACAGTTCTATAAATTGCTATATCGGAAAATAAACCAACTGGATTATAAATCAGTTATTATGATGGGGGATTGGAATGGTGTTTTAGATTCAAGAAAAGACAAGAAAGGTTCTTCAAAAACGCTTAACTCAACATTGCCTAAAACTTTTTTTGACTTGAAGGATGAACTGGAATTAAAAGATATATGGCGAGAGAGAAATATGGAAGAAAGGGATTTTACTTTTTTCTCGGACAGGCACCAATCTTATTCCAGAATTGACTTTTTTTTAATTACTAATGATTTTTGTTCTAGGGTGAAGAATATCAAGATTTTCCCCAGGACATTGTCAGATCATAGTCCGGTATGGATGG